>NC_134831.1:112725043-112780791 GCF_004210375.1 Tachypleus tridentatus
TATTGTGTAGAATTTCAGAAGTGTTGACGAATAAGGATGTATGTTGTTTGGGTTTCTTATCTCTTACTGTGTAGAGTTCAGAAGTGTTGACAGAATAAGGATGTATGTTGTTTGGGTTTTGTTATCTTACTGTGTAGGGAGTTCAGAGATGTTTGGAAATCTTACTGAAGTAAGGATAACTATGTTGTTTGGGTTTGTTTATCTTACTGTGTAGAGAGTTCAGAAGTGTTGACGAATAAGGATGTATGTTGTTTGGGTTTGTTATCTTACTGTGTAGAGTTCAGAAGTGTTGACGAATAAGGATGTATGTTGTTTGGGTTTTTTATCTTACTGTGTAGAGTTCAAGAAGTGTTGACGAATAAGGATGTATGTTGTTTGGTTTCTTATCTTACTTTTATCTTACGGTAAGGATGTATAGAGTTCTGTAGTAAGTTCAAGTGTTGACGAATAAGGATGTATGTTGTTTTTGGTTTGTTATCTTACTTGTTTCAGAAGTGTTGACGAATAAGGATGTATATTGTTTGGGTTTTTTTATCTTACTGTGTAGAGTTCAGAAGTGTTGACGAATAAGGATGTATGTTGTTTGGGTTTCTTATCTTACTGTGTAGAGTTCAGAAGTGTTGACGAATAAGGATGTATGTTGTTTGTGTTTCTTATCTTACTTGTAGAGTTCAGAAGTGTTGACGAATAAGGATGTATATTGTTTGGGTTTTTTATCTTACTGTGTAGAGTTCAGAAGTGTTGACGAATAAGGATGTATATTTGTTTTGGTTGTTTTATCTGTACTGTAAGGGTTCAGAAGTGTTGACGAATAAGGATGTATGTTTTTGGGTTTGTTTATCTTACTGTGTAGGGTTCCAGAAGTATTGACGAAGAATAAGGATGTATATTTGTTTGGGTTTGTTATCTTACTGTGTAGAAGTTCCAAGTGTTGACAGAATAAGGATGTATGTTGTTTGGGTGTTTTATCTTACTGTGTAGAGATTCAGAAGTGTTGACGAATAAGGATGTATGTTGTTTGGGTTTGTTTATCTTACTGTAGAGTTCAGAAATCTTGACTGAAGTAAGGATAACTATGTTGTTTGGGTTTTTTATCTTACTGTGTAGAGTTCAGAAGTGTTGACGAATAAGGATGTATGTTGTTTGGGTTTGGGTTTTGTTATCTTACTGTGTAGAATTCAGAAGTGTTGACGAATAAGGATGTATGTTGTTTGGTTTGTTATCTTACTGTGTAGGAGTTAAGAAGTGTTGACGAAAAAGGATGTATGTTGTTTGGGTTTGTTATCTTACTGTGTAGAGTTCAGAAGTGTTGACGAATAAGGATGTATGTTGTTTGGGTTTTTATCTTACTGTGTAGAGTTCAGAAGTGTTGACGAATAAGGATGTATGTTGTTTGGGTTTGTTATCTTACTGTGTAGAGTTCAGAAGTGTTGACGAATAAGGATGTATGTTGTTTGGGTGTTGACAATTTATCTTACTGTGTAAAGAGTTCAGAAGTGTTGACGAATAAGGATGTATGTTGTTTGGGTTTGTTATCTTACTGTGTAGAGTTCAGAAGTGTTGACGAATAAGGATGTATGTTGTTTAGGTTTTTTATCTTACTGTGTAGAGTTCAGAAGTGTTGACGAATAAGGATGTATATTGTTTGGGTTTATCTTATCTTTACTGTAGGATGTATGTTGTTTGGGTTTTTATCTTCAGAAGTGTTGACGAATAAGGATGTATGTTGTTTGGGTTTTTATCTTACTGTGTAGAGTTCAGAAGTGTTGACGAATAAGGATGTATGTTGTTTGGGTGTTTTTATCTTACTGTGTAGAGTTCAGAAGTGTTGACGAATAAGGATGTATGTTGTTTGGGTGTTTTATCTTACTGTGTAGAGTTCAGAAGTGTTGACGAATAAGGATGTATGTTGTTTGGGTTTTTTATCTTACTGTGTAGAGTTCAGAAGTGTTGACGAATAAGGATGTATGTTGTTTGGGTGTTTTATCTTACTGTGTAGAGTTCAGAAGTGTTGACGAATAAGGATGTATGTTGTTTGGGTTTGTTATCTTACTGTGTAGAGTTCAGAAGTGTTGACGAATAAGGATGTATGTTGTTTGGGTTTTTTATCTTACTGTGTAGAGTTCAAGAAGTGTTGACGAATAAGGATGTATGTTGTTTTGGGTTTGTTATCTTACGAATAAGGATGTATGTTGTTTGGGTTTGTTATCTTACTGTGTAGAGTTCAGAAGTGTTGACGAATAAGGATGTATGTTTGTTTGGGTTTGTTATCTTACTGTGTAGAGTTCAGATGTTGTTTGGGTTTCTTATCTTACAAGTTGACGAATAAGGATGTATGTTGCTTTGGGTGTTTTATCTTACTTTGGGTGTTGACGAATAAGGATTATCTTTACTGTGTAGAGTTCAAGTGTTGACGAATAAGGATGTATGTTGTTTGGGTGTTTTTATCTTACTGTGTAGAGTTCAGAAGTGTTGACGAATAAGGATGTATGTTGTTTGGGTGTTTTTATCTTACTGTGTAGAGTTCAGAAGTGTTGACGAATAAGGATGTATGTTGTTTGGGTGTCTTATCTTACTGTGTAGAGTTCAGAAGTGTTGACGAATAAGGATGTATGTTGTTTGGGTGTTTTATCTTACTGTGTAGAGTTCAAGAGTGTTGACGAATAAGGATGTATGTTGTTTGGGTGTTTTATCTTACTGTGTAGAGTTCAGAAGTGTTGACGAATAAGGATGTATGTTGTTTGGGTTTCTTATCTTACTGTGTAGAGTTCAGAAGTGTTGACGAATAAGGATGTATGTTGTTTGGGTTTGTTATCTTACTGTGTAGAGTTCAGAAGTGTTGACGAATAAGGATGTATGTTGTTTGGGTTTCTTATCTTACTGTGGCAGAAGTTAGAGAAGTGTTGACAATTGTGTTTTGACGAACAAAGAGTCTCATTTGTTTGGGTTTTTTATCTTACTGTGTAGAGTTCAGAAGTGTTGACGAATAAGGATGTATATTTGTTTGGGTTTGTTATCTTACTGTGTAGAGTTCAGAAGTGTTGACGAATAAGGATGTATGTTGTTTGGGTGTTTTATCTTACTGTGTAGAGTTCAGAAGTGTTGACGAATAAGGATGTATGTTGTTTGGGTTTGTTATCTTACTGTGTAGAGTTCAGAAGTGTTGACGAATAAGGATGTATGTTGTTTGGGTGTTTTATCTTACTGTGTAGAGTTCAGAAGTGTTGACGAATAATGATGTATGTTATTTGGGTGTTTTATCTTACTGTGTAGAGTTCAGAAGTGTTGACGAATAAGGATGTATGTTGTTTGGGTGTTTTATCTTACTGTGTAGAGTTCAGAAGTGTTGACGAATAAGGATGAATGTTTGTTTGGGTTTTTTATCTTACTGTGTAGAGTTCAGAAGTGTTGACGAATAAGGATGTATGTTGTTTGGGTGTTTTTATCTTACTGTGTAGAGTTCAGAAGTGTTGACGAATAAGGATGTATGTTGTTTGGGTGTTTTATCTTACTGTGTAGAGTTCAGAAGTGTTGACGAATAAGGATGTATGTTGTTTGGGTTTCTTATCTTACTGTGTAGAGTTCAGAAGTGTTGACGAATAAGGATGTATGTTGTTTGGGTTTGTTATCTTACTGTGTAGAGTTCAGAAGTGTTGACGAATAAGGATGTATGTTGTTTGGGTTTGTTATCTTACTGTGTAGAGTTCAGAAGTGTTGACGAATAAGGATGTATGTTGTTTGGGGTTTAGAGTTATGTTACTGTGTATAGAGTGTTTCATCTGTCTTTTTGTGTAGAGAAGTGTTGACGAATAAGGATGTATGTTCTTTGGGTTTCTTATCTTACTGTGTAGAGTTCAGAAGTGTTGACGAATAAGGATGTATGTTGTTTGGGTGTTTTATCTTACTGTGTAGAGTTCAGAAGTGTTGACGAATAATGATATATGTTATTTGGGTGTTTTATCTTACTGTGTAGAGTTCAGAAGTGTTGACGAATAAGGATGTATGTTGTTTGGGTTTTTTATCTTACTGTGTAGAGTTCAGAAGTGTTGACGAATAAGGATGTATGTTGTTTGGGTGTTTTATCTTACTGTGTAGAGTTCAGAAGTGTTGACGAATAAGGATGTATGTTGTTTGGGTGTTTTATCTTACTGTGTAGAGTTCAGAAGTGTTGACGAATAAGGATGTATATGTTGTTTGGGTGTTTTATCTTACTGTGTAGAGTTCAGAAGTGTTGACGAATAAGGATGTATGTTGTTTGGGTTTCTTATCTTACTGTGTAGAGTTCAGAAGTGTTGACGAATAAGGATGTATATTTGTTTGGGTGTTTTATCTTACTGTGTAGAGTTCAGAAGTGTTGACGAATAAGGATGTATGTTGTTTGGGTGTTTTATCTTACTGTGTAGAGTTCAGAAGTGTTGACGAATAAGGATGTATGTTGTTTGGGTTTGTTATCTTACTGTGTAGAGTTCAAGTGTTGACGAATAAGGATGTATGTTGTTTGGGTTTTTTATCTTACTGTGTAGAGTTCAGAAGTGTTGACGAATAAGGATGTATGTTGTTTGGGTGTTTTATACTGTAGACAGAAGTGTTGACGTAGAGTTCTGTGTAGAGTTCAAGTGTTGACGAATAAGGATGTATGTTGTTTGGGTTTGTTATCTTACTGTGTAGAGTTCAGAAGTGTTGACGAATAAGGGATGTATGTTTGTTTGGGTGTTTGTTATCTTACTGTGTAGAGTTCAGAAGTGTTGACGAATAAGGATGTATGTTGTTTGGGTGTTGTTATCTTACTGTGTAGAGTTCAGAAGTGTTGACGAATAAGGATGTATGTTGTTTGGGTGTTGTTATCTTACTGTGTAGAGTTCAGAAGTGTTGACGAATAAGGATGTATCTTACTGTGTAGAGTTTGTTTGGGTGGGTTTTTATCTTACTGTGTAGAGTTCAGAAGTGTTGACGAATAAGGATGTATGTTTGTTTGGGTTTTGTTTATCTTACTGTGTAGAGTTCAGAAGTGTTGACGAATAAGGATGTATGTTGTTTGGGTTTGTTATCTTACTGTGTAGAGTTCAGAAGTGTTGACGAATAAGGATGTATGTTGTTTGGGTTTTTTATCTTACTGTGTAGAGTTCAGAAGTGTTGACGAATAAGGATGTATGTTGTTTGGGTTTGTTATCTTACTGTGTAGAGTTCAGAAGTGTTGACGAATAAGGATGTATGTTCTTTTTGGGTTTCTTATCTTACTGTGTAGAGTTCAGAAGTGTTGACGAATAAGGATGTATGTTGTTTGGGTTTGTTATCTTACTGTGTAGAGTTCAGAAGTGTTGACGAATAAGGATGTATGTTGTTTGGGTTTTTTATCTTACTGTGTAGAGTTCAGAAGTGTTGACGAATAAGGATGTATGTTGTTTGGGTTTGTTATCTTACTGTGTAGAGTTCAGAAGTGTTGACGAATAAGGATGTATGTTGTTTGGGTTTGTTATCTTACTGTGTAGAGTTCAGAAGTGTTGACGAATAAGGATGTATGTAAAGTTTGTTTGTATGTTGTTTGGGTGTTTTATCTTACTGTGTAGAGTTCAGAAGTGTTGACGAATAAGGATGTATGTTGTTTGGGTGTTTTATCTTACTGTGTAGAGTTCAAGTGTTGACGAATAAGGATGTATGTTGTTTGGGTTTGTTATCTTACTGTGTAGAGTTCAGAAGTGTTGACGAATAAGGATGTATGTTGTTTGGGTGTTTTATCTTACTGTGTAGAGTTCAGAAGTGTTGACGAATAAGGATGTATGTTGTTTGGGTTTTTTATCTTACTGTGTAGAGTTCAGAAGTGTTGACGAATAAGGATGTATGTTGTTTGGGTTTCTTATCTTACTGTGTAGAGTTCAGAAGTGTTGACGAATAAGGAATGTATGTGTTTGGGTTTTTCTTATCTTACTGTGTAGAGTTCAGAAGTGTTGACGAATAAGGATGTATGTTGTTTGGGTTTGTTATCTTACTGTGTAGAGTTCAGAAGTGTTGACGAATAAGGATGTATGTTGTTTGGGTTTGTTATCTTACTGTGTAGAGTTCAGAAGTGTTGACGAATAAGGATGTATGTTGTTTGGGTTTGTTATCTTACTGTGTAGAGTTCAGAAGTGTTGACGAATAAGGATGTATGTTGTTTGGGTTTGGGTTTGTTATCTTACTGTGTAGAGTTCAGAAGTGTTGACGAATAAGGATGTATGTTGTTTGGGTTTTTTATCTTACTGTGTAGAGTTCAGAAGTGTTGACGAATAAGGATGTATGTTGTTTGGGTTTGTTATCTTACTGTGTAGAGTTCAGAAGTGTTGACGAATAAGGATGTATGTTGTTTGGGTTTGTTATCTTACTGTGTAGAGTTCAGAAGTGTTGACGAATAAGGATGTATGTTGTTTGGGTTTGTTATCTTACTGTGTAGAGTTCAGAAGTGTTGACGAATAAGGATGTATGTTGTTTGGGTTTTGATATCTTACTGTGTAGAGTTCAGAAGTGTTGACGAATAAGGATGTATGTTGTTTGGGTTTGTTATCTTACTGTGTAGAGTTCAGAAGTGTTGACGAATAAGGATGTATGTTGTTTGGGTTTGTTATCTTACTGTGTAGAGTTCAAGTGTTGACGAATAAGGATGTATGTTTGTTTGGGTTTGTTATCTTACTGTGTAGAGTTCAGAAGTGTTGACGAATAAGGATGTATGTTGTTTGGGTTTGTTATCTTACTGTGTAGAGTTCAGAAGTGTTGACGAATAAGGATGTATGTTGTTTGTGTTTGTTATCTTACTGTGTAGAGTTCAGAAGTGTTGACGAATAAGGATGTATTTTGTTTGGGTGTTTTATCTTACTGTGTAGAGTTCAGAAGTGTTGACGAATAAGGATGTATGTTGTTTGGGTTTTTTATCTTACTACGTGTAGAGTTCAGAAGTGTTGACGAATAAGGATTATGTTGTTTGGGTTTGTTATCTTACTGTGTAGAGTTCGGAAGTGTTCACGAATAAGGATGTATGTTTTTTGGGTTTGTTATCTTACTGTGTAGAGTTCAGAAGTGTTGACGAATAAGGATGTATGTTGTTTGGGTTTGTTATCTTACTGTGTAGAGTTCAGAAGTGTTGACGAATAAGGATGTATGTTGTTTGGGTGTTTTATCTTACTGTGTAGAGTTCAGAAGTGTTGACGAATAAGGATGTATGTTGTTTGTGTTTGTTATCTTACTGTGTAGAGTTCAGAAGTGTTGACGAATAAGGATGTATGTTGTTTGGGTTTGTTATCTTACTGTGTAAAGTTCAAGTGTTGACGAATAAGGATGTATGTTTTTTGGGTTTTTTATCTTACTGTGTAGAGCTCAGAAGTGTTGACGAATAAGGATGTATGTTGTTTGGGTTTGGGTTTGTTATCTTACTGTGTAGAGTTCAGAAGTGTTGACGAATAAGGATGTATGTTGTTTGGGTTTGTTATCTTACTGTGTAGAGTTCAGAAGTGTTGACGAATAAGGATGTATGTTGTTTGGGTTTGTTATCTTACTGTGTAGAGTTCAGAAGTGTTGACGAATAAGGATGTATGTTGTTTGGGTTTGTTATCTTACTGTGTAGAGTTCAGAAGTGTTGACGAATAAGGATGTATGTTGTTTGGGTTTGTTATCTTACTGTGTAGAGTTCAGAAGTGTTGACGAATAAGGATGTATGTTGTTTGGGTTTGTTATCTTACTGTGTAGAGTTCAGAAGTGTTGACGAATAAGGATGTATGTTGTTTGGGTTTGTTATCTTACTGTGTAGAGTTCAGAAGTGTTGACGAATAAGGATGTATGTTGTTTGGGTTTGTTATCTTACTGTGTAGAGTTCAGAAGTGTTGACGAATAAGGATGTATGTTGTTTGTGTTTTTTATCTTACTGTGTAGAGTTCAGAAGTATTGACGAATAAGGATGTATGTTTTTTGGGTTTGTTATCTTACTGTGTAGAGTTCAGAAGTGTTGACGAATAAGGATGTATGTTGTTTGGGTTTGTTATCTTACTGTGTAGAGTTCAGAAGTGTTGACGAATAAGGATGTATGTTGTTTGGGTTTGTTATCTTACTGTGTAGAGTTCAGAAGTGTTGACGAATAAGGATGTATGTTGTTTGGGTTTGTTATCTTACTGTGTAGAGTTCAGAAGTGTTGACGAATAAGGATGTATGTTGTTTGGGTTTGTTATCTTACTGTGTAGAGTTCAGAAGTGTTGACGAATAAGGATGTATGTTGTTTGGGTTTGTTATCTTACTGTGTAGAGTTCAGAAGTGTTGACGAATAAGGATGTATGTTGTTTGGGTTTGTTATCTTACTGTGTAGAGTTCAGAAGTGTTGACGAATAAGGATGTATGTTGTTTGGGTTTGTTATCTTACTGTGTAGAGTTCAGAAGTGTTGACGAATAAGGATGTATGTTGTTTTGTTTTGTTATTTTGTTATCTTACTGTGTAGAGTTCAGAAGTGTTGACGAATAAGGATGTATGTTTTTTGGGTTTGTTATCTTACTGTGTAGAGTTCAGAAGTGTTGACGAATAAGGATGTATGTTGTTTGGGTTTGTTATCTTACTGTGTAGAGTTCAGAAGTGTTGACGAATAAGGATGTATGTTGTTTGGGTTTGTTATCTTACTGTGTAGAGTTCAGAAGTGTTGACGAATAAGGATGTATGTTGTTTGGGTTTGTTATCTTACTGTGTAGAGTTCAGAAGTGTTGACGAATAAGGATGTATGTTGTTTGGGTTTTTTATCTTACTGTGTAGAGTTCAGAAGTGTTGACGAATAAGGATGTATGTTGTTTGGGTTTGTTATCTTACTGTGTAGAGTTCAGAAGTGTTGACGAATAAGTATGTATGTTTTTTGTGTTTGTTATCTTACTGTGTAGAGTTCAGAAGTGTTGACGAATAAGGATGTATGTTGTTTGGGTTTGTTATCTTACTGTGTAGAGTTCAGAAGTGTTGACGAATAAGGATGTATGTTGTTTGGGTTTTTATCTTACTGTGTAGAGTTCAGAAGTGTTGACGAATAAGGATGTATGTTGTTTGGGTTTGTTATCTTACTGTGTAGAGTTCAGTAGTGTTGACGAATAAGGATGTATGTTGTTTGGGTGTTTTATCTTACTGTGTAGAGTTCAGAAGTGTTGACGAATAAGGATGTATGTTGTTTGTGTTTGTTATCTTACTGTGTAGAGTTCAGAAGTGTTGACGAATAAGGATGTATGTTGTTTGGGTTTGTTATCTTACTGTGTAGAGTTCAGAAGTGTTGACGAATAAGGATGTATGTTGTTTGGGTGTTTTATCTTTCTGTGTAGAGTTCAGAAGTGTTGACGAATAAGGATGTATGTTGTTTGTGTTTGTTATCTTACTGTGTAGAGTTCAGAAGTGTTGACGAATAAGGGTGTATGTTTGTTTAGGTGTTTTTTATCTTACTGTGTAGAGTTCAGAAGTGTTGACGATAACAGTTATAAGAAACATAATCCAAGATTTGTGCATCGTTGGCTATTTGATGCCCGGATCATAACTAAATGAAATCTTTCACGAACAATAAAAATGAACATTTATCTTATTATTAGATTTAAACAGTCAATCAACGAACAAGATATGAACATTTATCTTATTATTAGATTTAAACAGCGAGTCAACGAACAAGATATGAACATTTATCTCATTATTAGATTTAAACAGCCAATCAACAAACAATATAAGAACATTTATCTTATTATTAGGTTTAAACAGCCAATCAACGAACAAGACGTGAACATTTATCTTATTATTAGATTTAAACAGCCAATCAACGAACAAGATATGAGCATTGATATTATTATTATATTTAAACAGCCAATCAATAAACAATATATGAAAATCTATTTAATAATAGATTTAAAAGTCAAATGAACTAAAATAATTATTAATTTTATGAATAAACTAACAGATATGATAAATTGTTCACTGTTTTTTCTTTGATAACGTAAACTTAAAACTAATAATATGTAAAGTCATCAGATGAACAAGCAATTACAGAAAGTGTGTAACGTTTGACGAATATTTTATGAAAGCAACTTAAAAATCTTTTCCTGACTAAAGCGATTTAAAACCATTATATAACTTCTAAGAAGGTCGATTTGCCGCTTATTCAGCAGCAAGTCTGAGGGCTTATAACACTAAAAATGTGGGCAGAGCACGAATAACCCACCTTGTAGCTTTGCACTTAAAAACAACAAACAAACAATCATGGATCAGAAAATCTCATCAAAACAATTTCAAAACGGCACGTGTTTAGTTACTTTATTTGTTTATTAAATCGTTGTGTTTTCTTACAACAGTCACCTAAATATATCGAATAAAGTAACTGTCTTTTTACCAACTCTAATTCTTCCTGACAACTTAATTAACAAGTTGTTAAACAAACTGCCACCTGTTGTATAGCGCTAAAATGTTGTTCTAATTAAAGGTTATTAATTAATAAATACGAAAATATCTAGCCTTATTGTCATTAATTAGTAGATACGAAGATATTTGGTATTATTTTCATTAATTAATAAATACAAAGATAGCTGGTCTTATTGTCATTAATTAATAAATACGAATATATCTGGTCTTATTGTTATTAATTAATAAATAGAAAAATATTTAGTCTTATTGTTAGTAATTAATAAATACGAATATATCTGGTCTTATTGTTATTAATTAATAAATAGAAAGATATTTAGTCTTATTGTTATTAATTAATAAATACGAAGATATCTGGTCTTATTGTCATTAATTAATAAAAACGAAAATGTCTAGTCTCACTGTCTTTAATCAACAAGTATGAGGATATCTAGTCTTACTGAGTTCCGGTGTATACAAGAGTCAGGAAATGTAAAATATTTATGTTTCTAATAGGGGCGCAGTTGACAGATTAAGTGAAGTGTAGTCTGCAATAAGGTTGTTCTTAATACACATGAATCTCTACCCGAACACATATCTTATCGTTTAAATGCCTGTTATTACCAGTTCATCCTAGTACATATCATCTAAATGGTGGTTGTTGTCTGTTTTTCGTATAGCAAAGCCACAACGGGCTATCTGTTTAGCCGACCGAGGGGAATCGAACCCCTGATTTTAGCGTTGTATGGTTGTTGTCAGGTTATTATTTGTCACATAAAAGTACTGAGGTCGATTTTGTTGTTATTACTTCAAGGGTTCGTGTTGTGTTGTTATGTAGGTTTTGTTGTTGTTACTACAGGAGTTCGTGTTGTGTTGTTATGTAGGTTTTGTTGTTGTTGCTTCAGGAGTTTGTGTTGTATTGCTAGGTACGTTTTGTTGTTGTTACTTCAGGAGTTCCTGTTCTATTCTCCGGTAGATTTTGTTGTTGTTACTACAGGAGTTCGTGTTGTGTTGTTATGTAGGTTTTGTTATTGTTACTTTAAGAATTTGTGTTGTATTGTTAAGTAAGTTTTGTTGTTGTTACTTCAGGAGTTCGTGTTGTGTTGTTATGTAGGTTTTGTTGTTGTTGCTTCAGGAGTTTGTGTTGTATTCTCCGGTAGATTTTGTTGTTGTTACTTCAGGAGTTCGTGTTGTGTTGTTATGTAGGTTTTGTTGTTGTTACTTCAGGAGTTCGTGTATTCTCCGTTAGATTTTGTTGTTGTTACTACAGGAGTTCGTGTTGTGTTGTTACGTAGATTTTTGCGTCGTTACTTCAAGAGTTCGTGTTGTGTTGTTACGTAGATTTTGTGTCGTTACTCCAAGAGTTCGTGTAGTATTGTTAGGCAAGTTTTGTTGTTGTTTCTTCCAGTAGTTCGTGTAGTATTCTTAGGTAAGTTTTGTTGTTGTTTCTTCAGTAGTTCGTGTAGTATTCTTAGGTAAGTTTTGTTGTTTGCTTTCTTCAGGAGTTCGTGTTGTATTGTTAGGAAAGTTTGTTGTTGTTGCTCCTCCAGTAGTCCGTGTTGTATTGTTAGGGAAAGTTTGTTGTTGTTCCCACAGAGTTCGTGTAGTATTGTTAGGTAAGTTTTGTTGTTGTTTCTTCAGTAGTTCGTGTTGTATTGTTAGGTAAGTCTTTTGTTGTTGCTTCTTCAGTAGTTCGTGTTGTATTGTTAGGAAAGTTTTGTTGTTGTTCCCACAGTAGTCCGTGTTGTATTGTTAGGAAAGTTTTGTTGTTGCTTCATCAGTAGTTCGTGTTGTATTGTTAGGTAAGTTTTGTTGTTGTTTCTTCAGTAGTCCGTGTTGTATTGTTAGGAAAGTTTTGTTGTTGTTGTTCTTCAGTAGTTGTGTGTTGTATTGTTAGGAAAGTTTTGTTGTTGTTTCTTCAGTAGTTTGTGCTTGTATTGTTAGGAAAGTTTTGTTGTTGTTTCTTCAGTAGTTCGTGTTGTATTGTTGGGAAAGTTTTGTTGTTGTTTCTTCAGTAGTTCGTGTTGTATTGTTGGGAAAGTTTTGTTGTTGTTTCTTCAGTAGTTCGTGTTGTATTGTTGGGAAAGTTTGTTGTTGTTTCTTCAGTAGTTCGTGTTGTATTGTTTGACAGATTTTGTTGTTGTTCCTTCAGGAGTTCGTGTTGTGTTGTTACGTAGATTTTGTGTCGATACTTCAAGAGTTCGTGTAGTATTGTTAGGTAAGTTTTGTTGTTGTTTCTTCAGTAGTTCGTGTTGTATTGTTGGGAAAGTTTTGTTGTTGTTTCTTCAGTAGTTCGTGTTGTATTGTTGGGAAAGTTTTGTTGTTGTTTCTTCAGTAGTTCGTGTTGTATTGTTTGACAGATTTTGTTGTTGTTTCTTCAGGAGTTCATGTTCTATTCTCAGGTAGGTTTTGTTGTTTGTACTTCAGTAGTTCGTGCTGTATTGTTGTTACTTCGTGTTGTGTTTCTGTTCCTGAAGTAACAACAATTGATGCCATTTCTTGTGATGTTAATCATTATAAAAGTCTGTAACTTTCTTCACTCGTTGTAATTGATGTTTTAATTGTAGTAGTTTATTTATTTCTGTAAGTCACGTCATCAATGATTTTGATGTAGGTGTTGAAAACATTACTACCTGAGTTCACCCATACTTAGCAGTTTGTACAGTTTGGGAAATAAACATCTGAATGATTACAGTTTTGGTGGAAATATTCTTCCATGGTTATTGAGCCCACATCCCTGGTAATATTGGTCCTCCAACATTATTAAACATGTACGCCCTTTGTAGTAATGTTCTTCCATGGTTATTGAGTCCACATCCCTGGTAATATTGGTCCTCCAACATTGTTAAACATGTACGCCAATTGTAGTAATGTTCTTCCATGGTTATTGAGTCCACATCCCTGGTAATATTGGTCCTTCAACATTGTTAAACATGTACGCCAATCTTAGTAATGTTCTTCCATGGTTATTGAGCCCACATCCCTGGTAATATTGGTCCTCCAACATTATTAAACATGTACACCCATTGTAGTAATGTTCTTCCACGGTTATTGAGTCCACATCCCTGGTAATATTGGTCCTCCTAAATTGTTAAACATGTATGCCCATTGTAGTAATGTTCCTCCATGGTTATTGAGTTCACATCCCTGGTAATATTGGTCCTCCAACATTGTTAAGCATGTACGCCCATTGTAGTAATGTTTATCCACGGTTATTGAGTCCACATCCCTGGTAATATTGGTCCTTCAACATTGTTAAACATGTACGCCCATTGTAGTAATGTTCTTCCATGGTTATTGAACCCACATCCCTGGTAATATTGGTCCTCCAACATTATTAAACATGTACACCCATTGTAGTAATGTTCTTCCACGGTTATTGAGCCCACATCCCTGGTAATATTGGTCCTCCAACATTATTAAACATGTACGCCCATTGTAGTAATGTTCTTCCACGGTTATTGAGCCCACACCCCTGGTATTATTGATACTTTAATGTTATTGAGCCACCACACGCTTGGCATTGGTCCCATATCACTCTCATGGTTCATTACAGTGTAAAATTTATAAAAACCAAAACAAAAATAACTTTCCAATCCTTATTGTATTTGTCACTGACAGAACAAGTTTTAGAAACATCTTGACACCTCCAAATCACTGGATAAGTTTTGTGTGCTGAAGATAAACATATCGACACTTTCCACTATTTATTTTCTGCCCCAGGTGGATATGACTGAATACGAATGGTATATCTCAAACGTAAATTTTTCTGGTATAGTGTCCCGTTATTGGTTTATTCTGGGTGCTTTTTCGTTTGGTTTACTCGTAATAGTTAGAGAAGTTGTATCCTGACATAGTGAACAATGATAGACCTTCACAGTAGTGGATTGTTTCTATACATTAATCACCTGTTGAGTTAGCTAAACCTTCTGGTCCATTGTTCTTACATACTGATCATTTGGTGGACAAGCTAAACTTGCATTGTTCCTATGCAAGACTTTCTTGATGGGTGAACTAAACTTCTTATAGATTTATAATTAATTTGCTACCTGCCTTACTGATCAGAATAGTAAGATAAACAATTTCTAGAATCAATATTGACCAATAGTGCTAATCTGAATCAAAAGACATTATAATAGAGCGTTTTGGAATAACACTTATATTAAGTGGCAGAACATATAGTTTCACTACATTTCAAAATACTTTACAAAAGGATTGGAAATGTATTTCTTCTGGTGTCTACAAGCAGTTAGTAACAAATAGTAGTAACAAAATTCTGATTGTTGTCAGAAGTGGGACCACTCGTTATTAAAATATTCTCATGGAAGTCAAACACCATCCCGCCACCACCAGTTCTTTATGTATAGTAATGTAGCACAACGTGACCATTCATTTTTACTGGAACTTGTGTTACAACAGTTTGAACAACTTGACCACTGATTTAATAACTTTAATAACTAATATTGAACAGCCAGATGTACAATCATAGTACATGTATGATGCTACCTCATATTCCTATATTAACATTGAACATGTACAATGATAGCTATATAGTACAGGTATGATGCGAGCAATATATTTCTATCTTAACACTGAACAGCCACATGTACAATGATAGCATGTCAATGATGTTACCTTATATTTCTGTCTTAATCTTGAATAGGTAGATGCACTATGAAGCTATCTTATGTTGTACTGTGACGCTATCTTATGTTGTACTGTGACGCTATCTTATGTTGTACTGTGACGCTATCTTATGTTCTACTATGAAGCAATCTTATGTTGTACTATGACGCTATCTTATGTTGTACTGTGAAGTTATCTTATGTTGTACTGTGACGTTATCTTATGTTGTATGATGAAGTTATCTTATGTTGTGTGATGAAGCTATCTTATATTGTACTATGAAGCTATCTTATGTTGTGTGATGAAGCTGTCTTATGTTGTACGATGAAGCTATCTTATGTTGTGTGATGAAGTGATCTTATGTTGTGTGATGAAGTGATCTTATGTTGTGTGATGAAGGGATCTTATGTTGTGTGATGAAGCTATCTTATATTGTACGATGAAGCCATCTTATGTTGTGTGATGAAGTTATCTTATGTTGTACTATGAAGCTATCTTATGTTGTGTGATGAAGCTGTCTTATGTTTACGATGAAGCTATCTTATGTTGTATGATGAAGCTGTCTTGTGTTGTGTGATGAAGCTGTCTTATGTTATACGATGAAGCTATCTTATGTTGTACGATGAAGCTATCTTATGTTGTATGATGAAGTGATCTTATGTTGTATGATGAAGCTATCTTATGTTGTGTGATGAAGCTGTCTTATGTTGTACGATGAAGCTATCTTATGTTGTATGATGAAGCTATCTTATGTTGTGTGATGAAGCTGTCTTATGTTGTATGATGAAGCTATCTTATGTTGTACGATGAAGCTATCTTATGTTGTATGATGAAGTGATCTTATGTTGTATGATGAAGCTATCTTATGTTATGTGATGAAGCTGTCTTATGTTGTACGATGAAGCTATCTTATGTCGTATGATGAAGCTATCCTATGTTGTGTGATGAAGCTGTCATATGTTGTATGATGAAGCTATCTTATGATGTACTATGAAGCTATCTCATATTGTACTATAAAGCAATCTTATGTTGTACGATAAAGTTATCTTATGTTGTACTATGAAGCTATCTTATGTAATTATTAATGTAAGTAAACGTGTGATTACACTATGTAACACAAATTACGTTCCTAGATAGTATGCATTACTTCTTAATTGCTTATGTTATAAAAGTATAGAAAATGGTCATTATTCCCTTCAAACTTTTGTATAACATGCTACAAGTTACTTATTATTTTGATAACCCGCTGTATAATTTTGTATAACGTGCTACAAGTTACTTATTATTTTGATAACCTGCTGTTTAATTTTGTATAACATGCTACAAGTTACTTATTATTTTGATAACCTGCTGTTTAATTTTGTATATCATGCTACAAGTTACTTATTATTTTGATAACCTGCTGTTTAATTTTGTATAACATGCTACAAGTTACTTATTATTTTGATAACCTGCTGTTTAATTTTGTATAACATGCTACAAGTTACTTATTATTTTGATAACCTGCTGTTTAATTTTGTATAACATGCTACAAGGTACTTATTAACAGTAACTGAGAGTAACAAGATATTTCCTCTTCAGAACAAAGTCACCAAAACTATTCATCATCTTGGTCTCGATACATGCCCGTAATTAACAAACTAATTAGTATATCATTTTTCTTGTTTCATATCACTGCTTGCAGAATTTCAAACAAAACTCATACACCGAAATGTTTAACATATATTATTAGAGTTTCGTTACTCACTAACGAAACTTCAAACGTCTTTGTTCATACTTATGTTGTGAAAAGTCCTAAAATGTGCTTAGAATTAATTATGGTTACTTTTACATGATAATCTATATCAGGCTACAATGAAATTTATTACACGTGTTTGATATTAATAATACCAGGTAGTTATAGAGTCAGTACTGGTGTTTGTAACAATTGTGAGGCAGGTTTGGTTTGTTCACCAGGTTATAATAGTCTCAGACATGGACGGTTTTGTGTTTCGAAGTTATGGTGCAAAACAGGAACCACACTGAAAACTACACACCCACCCTCGTGTGCAAATTCAGTGTGTGAGTTCCTGTGACATTCCCCACCCCTATAGGTTGTAACAGCACGAGATGTTCCTATGCCCAAGACAAGCATAAAACTTTGAAAACACGAAGAGGAAATGAGAAACACTTGTTCAAGATGGTTGAAGAAGATGGCTGACTTTGTTGTTAAGAACAAAGCCACACAATGGGCTTTGCTCATACAAGGTATTAAAAAAAACCAATGTTTGGTGTTATAAACCCTTAAACACAGAGCTAAACCACAGAGGGATTTCAGAAATGTGAAAATAAGGTTTTCATACAATTCCATTCTACATGTAAATCAACTTATTTTACAATATTATTTCTTTTTGCATTCTTCAGAAATGAACTCCGATATTAGAAACTCTTTTTTTTTTATCCAACATGCATAATAATAATCAAATTAGGTTTATATAAATCATTAGAACGTTTTTAATCATTTTTGAACAAAATGGAAGAAACGCGACAATAATAAAAAACATAATTAAGTTATGATGTTATTAAACACTATAACTGGGCATAAGGCTTAAAATCTCGGTGTCACATGTGATTTTTAGAATTTACGCTGCATTTGATGACTATTTAGGGCACAGTTATAGACATTTAGGAACAATTATTTTAAATTTATATCACCATTCGACAATAAATATCAATACACTAAGTTCAAACCTCTAAAAATAGATTTTTAAAATGTTGTTTGAAATTTAGGATCCTCTCATTTTGATATATTTTCAGAAATTTATTTCGGGTTTTATTATCAAAATTCAATAACATTAATCAAGCGCTAAACACCAACTACAATATGCCAAAATTTGACGGAAACAGTTAACAGCTATATCATGATACACTGGTACACACAAAATATAATTCACTATGAAGATTGTAAACCATGTAACAGAATAAAACAATCTTAATAAGTGTAGTGTTTTTCTAACAGATAAATATTAATAAGTCCAGAGTTTCTCTAATAGATCGACAATAATAAGTGTAATGTTTCTCTAACAGATCAATGTTAATAAGTCTGGTGTTTCTCTAAGTTAGATATTAATAAGTGTAGTGTTTTCTCTGACAGTTAGATATTAATAGGTGTAGTGTTTTCCTTAACAGTTAGATATTAATAAGTGTAGTGTTTTCCTTAACAGTTAGATATTAATAAGTGAAGTGTTTTCTCTAACAGATATTAAGAGGTGTAGTGTTTTGTCTTAAAGTTAGATATTAATAAGTGTAGTATTTTCTCTAACACATATTAAAAAGTGTAGAGTTTTCTCAAACAGTTAAGTATTAATAAGTGTAGTGTTTTCTCTAACAGATATTAATAAGTGTAGTGTTTTATTAAGAGTTAGATAATAATAAGTGTAGTGTTTTCTCTAACAGTTACATATTAATAAGTAAAGTGTTTTCTCTAACAGATATTAAGAGGTGTAGTGTTTTGTCTAACAGTTAGATATTAATAAGTGTAGTATTTTCTCTAACACATATTAAAAAGTGTAGTGTTTTCTCTAACAGTTAGATATTAATAAGTGTAGTGTTTTGTCTAATAGATATTAATAGGTGTAGTGTTTTCTCTAACCGTTAAGTATTAATAAGTGTAGTAGTTTCTCTAACAGATATTAATAAGTGTAGTGTTTTCTCTAACAGTTAGATATTAATAAGTGTAGTGTTTTCTCTAACAGTTAAGTATTAATAAGTGTAGTGTTTTCTCTAACAGTTAGATATTAATAAGAGTAGTGTTTTCTCTAACAGATATTAATAAGTGTAGTGTTTTCTCTTACAGTTAGATATTAATAAGAGTAATGTTTTCTCTAACAGATATTAATAAGTGTAGTGTTTTCTCTAAGAGTTAGATAATAATAAGTGTAGTTTTATCTCTAACAGATATTAATAAGTGTAGTGTTTTCTCTAACAGTTACATATTAATAAGTGAAGTATTTTCTCTAACAGATATTAATAAGTGTAGTGTTTTCTCTAAGAGTTAGATAATAATAAGCGTAGTGCTTTCTCTAACAGTTAAATATTAATAAGTGTAGTGTTTTCTTTAACAGATATTAATAAGTGTAATGTTTTCTCTAACAGTTAGATATTAATAGGTGTAGTGGTTTCCCTAACAGTTAGATTTTAATAAGTGTAGTGTTTTCTCTAACAGATATCAATAGGTGTAGGGTTTTCTCGAACAGTTAGATATTAATAAGTGTTGTGTTTTCTCTAACAGTTAGATATTAAAAGGTGTAGTGTTTTCTCTAACAGTTAGATATTAATAGGTGTAGTGTTTTCTCTAACAGTTAGATACTAATAAGTGTAGTGTTTTCTCTATCAGTTATATATTAATAAGTGCAGTGTTTTCTCTAACAGTTAGGTATTAATAAGTGTAGTGTTTTCTCTAACAGATATTAATAGTTGTAGTGTTTTTTCTAACAGTTAGATATTAATAAGTGTAGTATTTTCTCTAACAGATATTAATTAGTGTAGTGTTTTCTCTAACAGATATTAAGAGGTGTAGTGTTTTCTCTATCAGTTAAATATTAATAAGTGTAGTATTTTCTTTAACAGTTAGATATTAATAAGTGTAATGTTTTTCCTAACAGATATTAAAAAGTGTAGTGTTCACTCTAACAGATATTAATAAGTGCAGTGTTTTCTCTAACAGTTAGATATTAATAGGTGTAGTGTTTTCTCTAACAGTTAGATACTAATAAGTGTAGTATTTTCTCTATCAGTTAGATATTAATAAGTGCAGTGTTTTCTCTAACAGTTAGGTATTAATAAGTGTAGTGTTTTCTCTAACAGATATTAATAGTTGTAGTGTTTTTCTAACAGTTAGATATTAATAAGTGTAGTATTTTCTCTAACAGATATTAATAAGTGCAGTGTTTTCTCTAACAGATATTAATAGTTGTAGTGTTTTTTCTAACAGTTAGATATTAATAAGTGTAGTATTTTCTCTAACAGATATTAATAAGTGTAATGTTTTCTCTAACAGATATTAAGAGGTGTAATATTTTCTCTATCAGTTAAGTATTAATGAGTGTAGTGTTTTCTCTAACAGTTAGATATTAATAAGTGTGGTGTTTTCTCTAACAGTTATATATTAATAAGTGTAGTGTTTTCTCTAACAGATACTAATAAGTGTAGTGTTTTCTCTAACAGATATTAATAAGTGTAGTGTTTTCTCTAACAGATATTAATAAGTGTAGTTTTTTTAGCATCTTGATATTAATAAGTGTAGTGTTTTCTCTAACAGATATTAATAAGTGTAGTTTTTTTTAGCATTTAGATATTAATAAGTGTAGTGTTTTCTCTAACAGATATTATTAGGTATAGAGTTATCTGTAGCACTTAAATATTAATAAGTGTAGTGTTTTCTCTAACAGTTATATATTAATATGTAGTGTTTTCTCTAACAGTTAGATATTAATAAGTCTAGTGTTTTATCTAACAGTTAGATATTAATAGGTGTAGTGTTTTCTCTAACAGTTAGATATTAATAAGTGTCGTGTTTTCTCTAATAGATAAAAAGAGGTGTAGTGTTTTCTCTATGAGATACTAGTAGTTATTGTGTTTTCTCT
The DNA here is from genome assembly GCF_004210375.1 of Tachypleus tridentatus. NCBI lineage: Eukaryota > Metazoa > Arthropoda > Merostomata > Xiphosura > Limulidae > Tachypleus > Tachypleus tridentatus. Next base: position 112,745,657 of record NC_134831.1, read on the forward strand.
AACAGTTAGATAATAATAAGTGTAGTGTTTTTTCTAACAGATATTAATAAGTGTAGTGTTTTCTCTAACAGTTAAGTATTAATAAGTGTAGTGTTTTCTCTAACAGTTAGATATTAATAAGTCTAGTGTTTTATCTAACAGTTAGATATTAATAGGTGTAGTGTTTTCTCTAACAGTTAGATATTAATAAGTGTCGTGTTTTCTCTAATAGATAAAAAGAGGTGTAGTGTTTTCTCTATGAGATACTAGTAGTTATTGTGTTTTCTCTAACAGTTAGATAATAATAAGTGTAGTGTTTTCTCTAACAGATATTAATAAGTGTAGTGTTTTCTCTAACAGTTAAGTATTAATAAGTGTAGTGTTTTTCTAACAGATAAATATTAATAAGTCCAGAGTTTCTCTAATAGATCGACAATAATAAGTGTAGTGTTTCTCTAACAGATCAATGTTAATAAGTCTGGTGTTTCTCTAAGTTAGATATTAATAAGTGTAGTGTTTTCTCTGACAGTTAGATATTAATACGTGTAGTGTTTTCCTTAACAGTTAGATATTAATAAGTGTAGTGTTTTCCTTAACAGTTAGATATAAATAAGTGTAGTGTTTTCTCTAACAGATATTAAGAGGTGTAGTGTTTTGTCTAACAGTTAGATATTAATAAGTGTAGTATTTTCTCTAACACATATTAAAAAGTGTAGTGTTTTCTCTAACAGTTAGATATTAATAAGTGTAGTGTTTTGTCTAATAGATATTAATAGGTGTAGTGTTTTCTCTAACCGTTAACTATTAATAAGTGTAGTGTTTTCTCTAACAGATATTAATAGGTGGAGTGTTTTATCTAACAGTTAGATATTAATAAGTGAAGTATATTCTCTAACAGTTAGATATTAATAAGTGTAGAGTTTTCTCTAACAGTTACATATTAATAAGTAAAGTGTTTTCTCTAACAGATATTAAGAGGTGTAGTGTTTTGTCTAACAGTTAGATATTAATAAGTGTAGTATTTTCTCTAACACATATTAAAAAGTGTAGTGTTTTCTCTAACAGTTAGATATTAATAAGTGTAGTGTTTTGTCTAATAGATATTAATAGGTGTAGTGTTTTCTCTAACCGTTAAGTATTAATAAGTGTAGTGTTTTCTCTAACAGATATTAATAAGTGTAGTGTTTTCTCTAACAGTTAGATATTAATAAGTGTAGTGTTTTCTCTAACAGTTAAGTATTAATAAGTGTAGTGTTTTTTAGCATTTAGATATTAATAAGTGTAGTGTTTTCTCTAACAGATATTATTAGGTATAGAGTTATCTGTAGCACTTAAATATTAATAAGTGTAGTGTTTTCTCTAACAGTTATATATTAATATGTAGTGTTTTCTCTAACAGTTAGATATTAATAAGTCTAGTGTTTTATCTAACAGTTAGATATTAATAGGTGTAGTGTTTTCTCTAACAGTTAGATATTAATAAGTGTCGTGTTTTCTCTAATAGATAAAAAGAGGTGTAGAGTTTTCTCTATGAGATACTAGTAGTTATTGTGTTTTCTCTAACAGTTAGATAATAATAAGTGTAGTGTTTTCTCTAACAGATATTAATAAGTGTAGTGTTTTCTCTAACAGATATTAATAAGTGTAGTGTTTTCTCTAACAGTTAAGTATTAATAAGTGTAGTGTTTTCTCTAACAGTTAGATATTAATAAGTCTAGTGTTTTATCTAACAGTTAGATATTAATAGGTGTAGTGTTTTCTCTAACAGTTAGATATTAATAAGTGTCGTGTTTTCTCTAATAGATAAAAAGAGGTGTAGTGTTTTCTCTATGAGATACTAGTAGTTATTGTGTTCTCTCTAACAGTTAGATAATAATAAGTGTAGTGTTTTCTCTAACAGATATTAATAAGTGTAGTGTTTTCTCTAACAGATATTAATAAGTGCAGTGTTTTCTCTAACAGTTAAGTATTAATAAGTGTAGTGTTTTTCTAACAGATAAATATTAATAAGTCCAGAGTTTCTCTAATAGATCGACAATAATAAGTGTAGTGTTTCTCTAACAGATCAATGTTAATAAGTCTGGTGTTTCTCTAAGTTAGATATTAATAAGTGTAGTGTTTTCTCTGACAGTTAGATATTAATAGGTGTAGTGTTTTCCTTAACAGTTAGATATTAATAAGTGTAGTGTTTTCCTTAACAGTTAGATATTAATAAGTGTAGTGTTTTCTCTAACAGATATTAAGAGGTGTAGTGTTTTGTCTAACAGTTAGATATTAATAAGTGTAGTATTTTCTCTAACACATATTAAAAAGTGTAGTGTTTTCTCTAACAGTTAGATATTAATAAGTGTAGTGTTTTGTCTAATAGATATTAATAGGTGTAGTGTTTTCTCTAACCGTAAAGTATTAATAAGTGTAGTGTTTTCTCTAACAGATATTAATAAGTGTAGTGTTATCTCTAACAGTTAGATATTAATAAGTGTAGTGTTTTCTCTAACAGATATTAATAGGTGGAGTGTTTTATCTAACAGTTAGATATTAATAAGTGTAGAGTTTTCTCTAACAGTTAAGTATTAATAAGTGTAGTGTTTTCTCTAACAGATATTAATAAGTGTAGTGTTTTATTAAGAGTTAGATAATAATAAGTGTAGTGTTTTCTCTAACAGTTACATATTAATAGGTAAAGTGTTTTCTCTAACAGATATTAAGAGGTGTAGTGTTTTGTCTAACAGTTAGATATTAATAAGTGTAGTATTTTCTCTAACACATATTAAAAAGTGTAGTGTTTTCTCTAACCGTTAAGTATTAATAAGTGTAGTGTTTTCTCTAACAGATATTAATAAGTGTAGTGTTTTCTCTAACAGATATTAATAAGTGTAGTGTTTTATTAAGAGTTAGATAATAATAAGTGTAGTGTTTTCTCTAACAGTTACATATTAATAAGTAAAGTGTTTTCTCTAACAGATATTAAGAGGTGTAGTGTTTTGTCTAACAGTTAGATATTAATAAGTGTAGTGTTTTGTCTAATAGATATTAATAGGTGTAGTGTTTTCTCTAACCGTTAAGTATTAATAAGTGTAGTGTTTTCTCTAACAGATATTAATAAGTGTAGTGTTTTCTCTAACAGTTAGATATTAATAAGTGTAGTGTTTTCTCTAACAGATATTAATAGTTGTAGTGTTTTTTCTAACAGTTAGATATTAATAAGTGTAGTATTTTCTCTAACAGATATTAATTAGTGTAGTGTTTTCTCTAACAGATATTAAGAGGTGTAGTGTTTTCTCTATCAGTTAAATATTAATAAGTGTAGTATTTTCTTTAACAGTTAGATATTAATAAGTGTAATGTTTTTCCTAACAGATATTAAAAAGTGTGGTGTTTACTCTAACAGATATTAATAAGTGCAGTGTTTTCTCTAACAGTTAGATATTAATAGGTGTAGTGTTTTCTCTAACAGTTAGATATTAATAAGAGTAGTGTTTTCTCTAACAGATATTAATAAGTGTAGTGTTTTCTCTTACAGTTAGATATTAATAAGAGTAATGTTTTCTCTAACAGATATTAATAAGTGTAGTGTTTTCTCTAAGAGTTAGATAATAATAAGTGAAGTATTTTCTCTAACAGATATTAATAAGTGTAGTGTTTTCTCTAAGTGTTAGATAATAATAAGCGTAGTGCTTTCTCTAACAGTTAAATATTAATAAGTGTAGTGTTTTCTTTAACAGATATTAATAAGTGTAATGTTTTCTCTAACAGTTAGATATTAATAGGTGTAGTGGTTTCCCTAACAGTTAGATTTTAATAAGTGTAGTGTTTTCTCTAACAGATATCAATAGGTGTAGGGTTTTCTCGAACAGTTAGATATTAATAAGTTTTGTGTTTTCTCTAACAGTTAGATATTAATAGGTGAAATGTTTTCTCTAACAGTTAGATACTAATAAGTGTAGTGTTTTCTCTATCAGTTATATATTAATAAGTGCAGTGTTTTCTCTAACAGTTAGGTATTAATAAGTGTAGTGTTTTCTCTAACAGATATTAATAGTTGTAGTGTTTTTTCTAACAGTTAGATATTAATAAGTGTAGTATTTTCTCTAACAGATATTGATTAGTGTAGTGTTTTCTCTAACAGATATTAAGAGGTGTAGTGTTTTCTCTATCAGTTAAATATTAATAAGTGTAGTATTTTCTTTAACAGTTAGATATTAATAAGTGTAATGTTTTTCCTAACAGATATTAAAAAGTGTGGTGTTTACTCTAACAGATATTAATAAGTGCAGTGTTTTCTCTAACAGTTAGATATTAATAGGTGTAGTGTTTTCTCTAACAGTTAGATTCTAATAAGTGTAGTGTTTTCTCTATCAGTTAGATATTAATAAGTGCAGTGTTTTCTCTAACAGTTAGGTATTAATAAGTGTAGTGTTTTCTCTAACAGATATTAATAGTTGTAATGTTTTTCTAACAGTTAGATATTAATAAGTGTAGTATTTTCTCTAACAGATATTAATAAGTGCAGTGTTTTCTCTAACAGTTAGGTATTAATAAGTGTAGTGTTTTCTCTAACAGATATTAATAGTTGTAGTGTTTTTTCTAACAGTTAGATATTAATAAGTGTAGTATTTTCTCTAACAGATATTAATAAGTGTAGTGTTTTCTCTAACAGATATTAAGAGGTGTAGTATTTTCTCTATCAGTTAAGTATTAATAAGTGTAGTGTTTTCTCTAACAGATATTAATAAGTGTAGTGTTTTCTCTAACAGATAGATATTAATAGGTATAGTGTTTTCTCTAACAAATACTAATAAGTGTAGTGTTTTCTCTAACAGATATTAATAAGTGTAGTGTTTTTCTGACAATTAGATATTAATAAGTGTAGTGTTTTCTCTAACAGTTTGATATAAATAGGTGTAGTGTTTTCTCTAACAGATACTAATAAGTGTAGTGTTTTCTCTAACAGATATTAATAAGTGTAGTTTTTTTTTAGCATTTAGATATTAATAAGTGTAGTGTTTTCTCTAACAGATATTAATAAGTGTAGTGTTTTCTCTTACAGTTAAGTATTAATGAGAGTAGTGTTTTCTGTAACAGTTAAGAATTAATAAGTATAGTGTTTTCTTTAACAGTTAGATAATAATAAGTGTAGTGTTTTCTCCAAAATTTAGATATTAATAGGTGTGGTGTTTTCTTTAACAATTAGATATTAATAAGTGTTTTGTTTTCTCTAACAGATAGATATTAATAGGTGTGTTGTTTTCTCTAACAAATACTAATCGGTGTAGTGTTTTCTCTAAAGGATACTAATAGGTGTAGTGTTTTCTCTAACAGTTAAATATTAATAACTGAAGTGTTTTCTCTAACAGATATTAATAAGTGTAGTGTTTTCTCTAACAGATATTAATAAGTGAAGTGTTTTCTCTGACAGTTAGATATTAATAATTGTAGTGTTTTCTCTAACAGATAGATATTAATAGGTGTAGTGTTTTCTCTAACAGATACTAATAAGTGTAGTTTTTTTAACATTTAGATATTAATAAGTGTAGTGTTTTCTCTAACAGATATTAATAAGTGTAGTGTTTTCTCTAACAGTTAGATATTAATAAGTGTTGTGTTTTTTCTAACAGTTAAGTATGAATAAGTGTAATGTTTTGTCTAACAGTTAGATATTAATAAGTCTAGTGTTTTATCTAACAGTTAGATATTAATAAGTGTAGTGTTTTCTCTAACAGATATTAATAGGTATAGTGTTTTTTCTAACAGGTAGATATTAAAAAGTGTAGTGTTTTCTCTAACAGTTAGATATTAATAAGTGTAGTGTTTTCTCTAACAGATAGATATCAATAGGTGTAGTGTTTTCTCTAACAGATACTAATAAGTGTTGTGTTTTCTCTAACAGATATTAATAAGTGTAGTGTTTTCTCTAACAGTTAGATATTTATAAGTGTAGTGTTTTCTCTAACAGTTAGATATTAATAAGTCTAGTGTTTTATCTAACAGTTAGATATTAATAGGTGTAGTGTTTTCTCTAACAGTTAGATATTAATAAGTGTCGTGTTTTCTCTAATAGATAAAAAGAGGTGTAGTGTTTTCTCTATGAGATACTAGTAGTTATTGTGTTTTCTCTAACAGTTAGATAATAATAAGTGTAGTGTTTTCTCTAACAGATATTAATAAGTGTAGTGTTTTCTCTAACAGTTAAGTATTAATAAGTGTAGTGTTTTCTCTAACAGTTTGATATTAATAAGTCTAGTGTTTTATCTAACAGTTAGATATTAATAGGTGTAGTGTTTTCTCTAACAGTTAGATATTAATAAGTGTCGTGTTTTCTCTAATAGATAAAAAGAGGTGTAGTGTTTTCTCTATGAGATACTAGTAGTTATTGTGTTTTCTCTAACAGTTAGATAATAATAAGTGTAGTGTTTTCTCTAACAGTTAAGTATTAATAAGTGTAGTGTTTTTCTAACAGATAAATATTAATAAGTCCAGAGTTTCTCTAATAGATCGACAATAATAAGTGTAGTGTTTCTCTAACAGATCAATGTTAATAAGTCTGGTGTTTCTCTAAGTTAGATATTAATAAGTGTAGTGTTTTCTCTGACAGTTAGATATTAAGAGGTGTAGTGTTTTCCTTAACAGTTAGATATTAATAAGTGTAGTGTTTTCCTTAACAGTTAGATATAAATAAGTGTAGTGTTTTCTCTAACAGATATTAAGAGGTGTAGTGTTTTGTCTAACAGTTAGATATTAATAAGTGTAGTATTTTCTCTAACACATATTAAAAAGTGTAGTGTTTTCTCTAACAGTTAGATATTAATAAGTGTAGTGTTTTGTCTAATAGATATTAATAGGTGTAGTGTTTTCTCTAACCGTTAAGTATTAATAAGTGTAGTGTTTTCTCTAACAGATATTAATAGGTGGAGTGTTTTATCTAACAGTTAGATATTAATAAGTGAAGTATATTCTCTAACAGTTAGATATTAATAAGTGTAGAGTTTTCTCTAACAGTTAAGTATTAATAAGTGTAGTGTTTTATTAAGAGTTAGATAATAATAAGTGAAGTGTTTTCTCTAACAGTTACATATTAATAAGTAAAGTGTTTTCTCTAACAGATATTAAGAGGTGTAGTGTTTTGTCTAACAGTTAGATATTAATAAGTGTAGTGTTTTGTCTAATAGATATTAATAGGTGTAGTGTTTTCTCTAACCGTTAAGTATTAATAAGTGTAGTTTTTTCTCTAACAGATATTAATAAGTGTAGTGTTTTCTCTAACAGTTAGATATTAATAAGTGTAGTGTTTTCTCTAACAGTTAAGTATTAATAAGTGTAGTGTTTTTTAGCATTTAGATATTAATAAGTGTAGTGTTTTCTCTAACAGATATTATTAGGTATAGAGTTATCTGTAGCACTTAAATATTAAAAAGTGTAGTGTTTTCTCTAACAGTTATATATTAATATGTAGTGTTTTCTCTAACAGATATTAATAAGTGTAGTGTTTTCTCTAACAGATATTAATAAGTGCAGTGTTTTCTCTAACAGTTAAGTATTAATAAGTGTAGTGTTTTTCTAACAGATAAATATTAATAAGTCCAGAGTTTCTCTAATAGATCGACAATAATAAGTGTAGTGTTTCTCTAACAGATCAATGTTAATAAGTCTGGTGTTTCTCTAAGTTAGATATTAATAAGTGTAGTGTTTTCTCTGACAGTTAGATATTAATAGGTGTAGTGTTTTCCTTAACAGTTAGATATTAATAAGTGTAGTGTTTTCCTTAACAGTTAGATATTAATAAGTGTAGTGTTTTCTCTAACAGATATTAAGAGGTGTAGTGTTTTGTCTAACAGTTAGATATTAATAAGTGTAGTATTTTCTCTAACACATATTAAAAAGTGTAGTGTTTTCTCTAACAGTTAGATATTAATAAGTGTAGTGTTTTGTCTAATAGATATTAATAGGTGTAGTGTTTTCTCTAACCGTAAAGTATTAATAAGTGTAGTGTTTTCTCTAACAGATATTAATAAGTGTAGTGTTATCTCTAACAGTTAGATATTAATAAGTGTAGTGTTTTCTCTAACAGATATTAATAGGTGGAGTGTTTTATCTAACAGTTAGATATTAATAAGTGAAGTATATTCTCTAACAGTTAGATATTAATAAGTGTAGAGTTTTCTCTAACAGTTAAGTATTAATAAGTGTAGTGTTTTCTCTAACAGATATTAATAAGTGTAGTGTTTTATTAAGAGTTAGATAATAATAAGTGTAGTGTTTTCTCTAACAGATATTAAGAGGTGTAGTGTTTTGTCTAACAGTTAGATATTAATAAGTGTAGTATTTTCTCTAACACATATTAAAAAGTGTAGTGTTTTCTCTAACCGTTAGTATTAATAAGTGTAGTGTTTTCTCAACAGATATTAATAAGTGTAGTGTTTTCTCTAACAGATATTAATAAGTGTAGTGTTTTATTAAGAGTTAGATAATAATAAGTGTAGTGTTTTCTCTAACAGATATTAAGAGGTGTAGTGTTTTGTCTAACAGTTAGATATTAATAAGTGTAGTGTTTTGTCTAATAGATATTAATAGGTGTAGTGTTTTCTCTAACAGTTAAGTATTAATAAGTGTAGTGTTTTCTCTAACAGATATTAATAAGTGTAGTGTTTTCTCTAACAGTTAGATATTAATAAGTGTAGTGTTTTCTCTAACAGATATTAATAGTTGTAGTGTTTTTTCCAACAGTTAGATATTAATAAGTGTAGTATTTTCTCTAACAGATATTAATTAGTGTAGTGTTTTCTCAACAGATATTAAGAGGTGTAGTGTTTTCCATCAGTTAAATATTAATAAGTGTAGTATTTTCTTTAACAGTTAGATATTAATAAATGTAATGTTTTTCCTAACAGATATTAAAAAGTGTGGTGTTTACTCTAACAGATATTAATAAGTGCAGTGTTTTCTCTAACAGTTAGATATTAATAGGTGTAGTGTTTTCTCTAACAGTTAGATATTAATAAGAGTAGTGTTTTCTCTAACAGATATTAATAAGTGTAGTGTTTTCTCTTACAGTTAGATATTAATAAGAGTAATGTTTTCTCTAACAGATATTAATAAGTGTAGTGTTTTCTCTAAGAGTTAGATAATAATAAGTGAAGTATTTTCTCTAACAGATATTAATAAGTGTAGTGTTTTCTCTAAGTGTTAGATAATAATAAGCGTAGTGCTTTCTCTAACAGTTAAATATTAATAAGTGTAGTGTTTTCTTTAACAGATATTAATAAGTGTAATGTTTTCTCTAACAGTTAGATATTAATAGGTGTAGTGGTTTCCCTAACAGTTAGATTTTAATAAGTGTAGTGTTTTCTCTAACAGATATCAATAGGTGTAGGGTTTTCTCGAACAGTTAGATATTAATAAGAGTAATGTTTTCTCTAACAGATATTAATAAGTGTAGTGTTTTCTCTAAGAGTTAGATAATAATAAGTGAAGTATTTTCTCTAACAGATATTAATAAGTGTAGTGTTTTCTCTAAGTGTTAGATAATAAAAAGCGTAGTGCTTTCTCTAACAGTTAAATATTAATAAGTGTAGTGTTTTCTTTAACAGATATTAATAAGTGTAATGTTTTCTCTAACAGTTAGATATTAATAGGTGTAGTGGTTCTCCAACAGTTAGATTTTAATAAGTGTAGTGTTTTCTCCAACAGATATCAATAGGTGTAGGGTTTTCTCGAACAGTTAGATATTAATAAGTTTTGTGTTTTCTCTAACAGTTAGATATTAAAAGGTGTAGTGTTTTCTCTAACAGTTAGATATTAATAGGTGAAATGTTTTCTCTAACAGTTAGATACTAATAAGTGTAGTGTTTTCTCTATCAGTTATATATTAATAAGTGCAGTGTTTTCTCTAACAGTTAGGTATTAATAAGTGTAGTGTTTTCTCTAACAGATATTAATAGTTGTAGTGTTTTTTCTAACAGTTAGATATTAATAAGTGTAGTATTTTCTCTAACAGATATTAATTAGTGTAGTGTTTTCTCTAACAGATATTAAGAGGTGTAGTGTTTTCTCTATCAGTTAAATATTAATAAGTGTAGTATTTTCTTTAACAGTTAGATATTAATAAGTGTAATGTTTTTCCTAACAGATATTAAAAAGTGTGGTGTTTACTCTAACAGATATTAATAAGTGCAGTGTTTTCTCTAACAGTTAGATATTAATAGGTGTAGTGTTTTCTCTAACAGTTAGATTCTAATAAGTGTAGTGTTTTCTCTATCAGTTAGATATTAATAAGTGCAGTGTTTTCTCTAACAGTTAGGTATTAATAAGTGTAGTGTTTTCTCTAACAGATATTAATAGTTGTAATGTTTTTCTAACAGTTAGATATTAATAAGTGTAGTATTTTCTCTAACAGATATTAATAAGTGCAGTGTTTTCTCTAACAGTTAGGTATTAATAAGTGTAGTGTTTTCTCTAACAGATATTAATAAGTGTAGTGTTTTCTCTAACAGATATTAAGAGGTGTAGTATTTTCTCTATCAGTTAAGTATTAATAAGTGTAGTGTTTTCTCTAACAGATATTAATAAGTGTAGTGTTTTCTCTAACAGATAGATATTAATAGGTATAGTGTTTTCTCTAACAAATACTAATAAGTGTAGTGTTTTCTCTAACAGATATTAATAAGTGTAGTGTTTTTCTGACAATTAGATATTAATAAGTGTAGTGTTTTCTCTAACAGTTTGATATAAATAGGTGTAGTGTTTTCTCTAACAGATACTAATAAGTGTAGTGTTTTCTCTAACAGATATTAATAAGTGTAGTTTTTTTTTAGCATTTAGATATTAATAAATGTAGTGTTTTCTCTAACAGATATTAATAAGTGTAGTGTTTTCTCTTACAGTTAAGTATTAATGAGAGTAGTGTTTTCTTTAACAGTTAGATATTAATAAGTGTAGTGTTTTCTCTAACAGTTTGATATAAATAGGTGTAGTGTTTTCTCTAACAGATACTAATAAGTGTAGTGTTTTCTCTAACAGATATTAATAAGTGTAGTTTTTTTTTAGCATTTAGATATTAATAAGTGTAGTGTTTTCTCTAACAGATATTAATAAGTGTAGTGTTTTCTCTTACAGTTAAGTATTAATGAGAGTAGTGTTTTCTGTAACAGTTAAGAATTAATAAGTATAGTGTTTTCTTTAACACTTAGATATTAATAAGTGTCGTGTTTTCACTAACAGTTAGATATTAATAAATGTAGTGTTTTCTTTAACAGTTAGATAATAATAAGTGTAGTGTTTTCTCCAAAATTTAGATATTAATAGGTGTGGTGTTTTCTTTAACAATTAGATATTAATAAGTGTTTTGTTTTCTCTAACAGATAGATATTAATAGGTGTGTTGTTTTCTCTAACAAATACTAATCGGTGTAGTGTTTTCTCTAAAGGATACTAATAGGTGTAGTGTTTTCTCTAACAGTTAAATATTAATAACTGAAGTGTTTTCTCTAACAGATATTAATAAGTGTAGTGTTTTCTCTAACAGATATTAATAATTGTAGTGTTTTCTCTAACAGTTAGATATTAATAGGTGTAGTGTTTTCTCTAACAGTTAGATATTAATAAGTGTATTGTTTTCTCTTACAGATACTAATGGGTGTAGTGTTTTCTCTGACAGTTAGATATTAATAAGTTTAGTGTTTTCTCTAACAGATAGATATTAATAGGTGTAGTGTTTTCTCTAACAGATACTAATAAGTGTAGTTTTTTTAACATTTAGATATTAATAAGTGTAGTGTTTTCTCTAACAGATATTAATAAGTGTAGTGTTTTCTCTAACAGTTAGATATTAATAAGTGTTGTGTTTTTTCTAACAGTTAAGTATGAATAAGTGTAATGTTTTGTCTAACAGTTAGATATTAATAAGTCTAGTGTTTTATCTAACAGTTAGATATTAATAAGTGTAGTGTTTTCTCTAACAGATATTAATAGGTATAGTGTTTTTTCTTACAGTTAGATATTAAAAAGTGTAGTGTTTTCTCTAACAGTTAGATATTAATAAGTGTAGTGTTTTCTCTAACAGATAGATATCAATAGGTGTAGTGTTTTCTCTAACAGATACTAATAAGTGTTGTGTTTTCTCTAACAGATATTAATAAGTGTAGTGTTTTCTCTAACAGTTAGATATTTATAAGTGTAGTGTTTTCTCTAACAGTTAGATATTAATAAGTGTAGTGTTTTCTCTAACAGATAATAATAGGTGTAGTGTTTTCTCTAACAGATAATAATAGGTGTAGTGTTTTCTCTAACAGATATTAATAGGTTTAGTGTTTTTTCTGACAGTTAGATATTTATAAGTGTAGTGTTTTCTCTAACAGTTAGATATTAATAAGTGTAGTGTTTTCTCTAACAGAAAATAATAGGTGTAGTGTTTTCTGTAACAGATATTAATAAGTATATTGTTTTCTCTAACAGTTAGATATTTATAGGTGTAGTTTTTCTCTAACAGTTAGATATTAATAAGTGTAGTGTTTTCTCTAACAGATATTAATAAGTGTAATGTTTTCGCTTACACTTAGATATTAATAAGTGTAATGTTTTCCCTAACAGATATGAAAAGGTGTAGTGTTTTATCTAACAGTTAGATATTAATAAGTGTAGTGTTTTCTGTAACAGATATTATTAAGCATATTGTTTTCTCTAACAGTTAGATATTAATAAGTGTAGTGTTTTTTCTAACAGTTAAGTATTAATAAGTGTAATGTTTTCTCTAACATATATATATTAATAGGTGTAGTGTTTTCTCTAACAGATACTAATAAGTTTAGATTTTTTAACATTTAGATATTAATAACTGTATTGTTTTCTCTAAGAGTTAGATATTAATAGGTATAGTGTTTTCTCAAACAGTTAGATAATAATAGGTATAGAGATTTCTCTGCAGTTAGATATTAATAAGTGTAGTGTTTTCTCTAACAGTTACAGATTAATAATTGTAGTCTTTTCTCTTCCAGTTATTAATAGGTGAAGGGTTTTCTCTAACAGTTAAGTCTTAATAAGTGTAGTGTTTTCTCAAATAGATATTAAGAGGTGTAGTGTTTTTTCTAACAGTTAAGTATTAATAAGTGTAATGTTTTCTCTAACAGATATTAATAAGTGTAGTGTTTTCTCTAACAGATATTAATAGGTGTAGTGTTTTCTCTAACAGATACTAATAAGTGTAGTTTTTTTAACATTTAGATATTAATAAGTGTAGTGTTTTCTCTAACAGATATTAATAAGTGTAGTGTTTTCTCTAACAGTTAGATATTAATAAGTGTTGTGTTTTTTCTAACAGTTAAGTATGAATAAGTGTAATGTTTTGTCTAACAGTTAGATATTAATAAGTCTAGTGTTTTATCTAACAGTTAGATATTAATAAGTGTAGTGTTTTCTCTAACAGATATTAATAGGTATAGTGTTTTTTCTTACAGTTAGATATTAAAAAGTGTAGTGTTTTCTCTAACAGTTAGATATTAATAAGTGTAGTGTTTTCTCTAACAGATAGATATCAATAGGTGTAGTGTTTTCTCAACAGATACTAATAAGTGTAGTGTTTTCTCTAACAGATATTAATAAGTGTAGTGTTTTCTCTAACAGTTAGATATTTATAAGTGTAGTGTTTTCTCTAACAGTTAGATATTAATAAGTGTAGTGTTTTCTCTAACAGATAATAATAGGTGTAGTGTTTTCTCTAACAGATAATAATAGGTGTAGTGTTTTCTCTAACAGATATTAATAGGTTTAGTGTTTTTTCTGACAGTTAGATATTTATAAGTGTAGTGTTTTCTCTAACAGTTAGATATTAATAAGTGTAGTGTTTTCTCTAACAGAAAATAATAGGTGTAGTGTTTTCTGTAACAGATATTAATAAGTATATTGTTTTCTCTAACAGTTAGATATTTATAGGTGTAGTTTTTCTCTAACAGTTAGATATTAATAAGTGTAGTGTTTTCTCTAACAGATATTAATAAGTGTAATGTTTTCGCTTACACTTAGATATTAATAAGTGTAATGTTTTCCCTAACAGATATGAAAAGGTGTAGTGTTTTATCTAACAGTTAGATATTAATAAGTGTAGTGTTTTCTGTAACAGATATTATTAAGCATATTGTTTTCTCTAACAGTTAGATATTAATAAGTGTAGTGTTTTTTCTAACAGTTAAGTATTAATAAGTGTAATGTTTTCTCTAACATATATATATTAATAGGTGTAGTGTTTTCTCTAACAGATACTAATAAGTTTAGATTTTTTTAACATTTAGATATTAATAACTGTATTGTTTTCTCTAAGAGTTAGATATTAATAGGTATAGTGTTTTCTCAAACAGTTAGATAATAATAGGTATAGAGATTTCTCTGCAGTTAGATATTAATAAGTGTAGTGTTTTCTCTAACAGTTACAGATTAATAATTGTAGTCTTTTCTCTTCCAGTTATTAATAGGTGAAGGGTTTTCTCTAACAGTTAAGTCTTAATAAGTGTAGTGTTTTCTCAAATAGATATTAAGAGGTGTAGTGTTTTTTCTAACAGTTAAGTATTAATAAGTGTAATGTTTTCTCTAACAGATATTAATAAGTGTAGTGTTTTCTCTAACAGATATTAATAAGTGTAGTGTTTTCTCTAACAGTTAGATATTAATAATTGTAGTGTTTTCTCTAACAGTTAGATATTAATAGGTGTAGTGTTTTCTCTAACAGTTAGATATTAATAAGTGTAGTGTTTTCTCTTGCAAATACTAATGGGTGTAATGTTTTCTCTAACAGTTAGATATTAATAAGTCTAGTGTTTTATCTAACAGTTAGATATTAATAGGTGTAATGTTTTCTCTAACAGTTAGATATTAATAAGTGTAGTGTTTTCTTTTACTGATACTAATGAGTGTAGTGTTTTCTCTTACAGATACTATAGGTGTCGTGATTTCTCTATGAGATACCATTAGTTGTTGTGCTTTCTGTAACAGTTATATATAAATAACTGTAGTTTTTTTCTAACAGATAAAAATAGGTGTAGTGTTTTCTCTTACAGATACTAATGGGTGTAGTGTTTTCTCTGACAGTCAGATATTAATAAGTGTAGTGTTTTCTCTAACAGATAGATATTAATAGGTGTAGTGTTTTCTCTAACAGATACTAATAAGTGTAGTTTTTTTTTAACATTTAGATATTAATAAGTGTTGTGTTTCCTCTAACAGATATTAATAAGTGTTGTGTTTTTTCTAACAGTTAAGTATTAATAAGTGTAATGTTATCTCTAACAGATATTAATAAGTGTAGTGTTTTCTCTGACAGTTAGATATTAATAATTGTTGTGTTTTCTCTGACAGTTAGATATTAATAATTGTTGTGTTTTATCAAACAGTTAGATATTAATCGGTGTAGTGTTTTCTCTTACAGTTAGATATTAATAAGTCTAGTGTTTTCTCTGACAGTTAGATATTAATAAGTGTAGTGTTTTCTCTAACATATAGATATTAATAGGTGTAGTGTTTTCTCTAACAGATACTAATAAGTGTAGATTTTTTTAACATTTAGATATTAATAACTGTATTGTTTTCTCTAAGAGTTAGATATTAATAGGTATAGTGTTTTCTCTAACAGTTAGATATTTATAGGTGTAGTTTTTTCTCTAACAGTTAGATATTAATAAGTGTAGTGTTTTCTCTAACAGATATTAATAATTGTAGTGTTTTTTCTAACAGTTAGATATTAATAGGTGTAGTGTTTCCTCTAACAGTTAGATATTAATAAGTGTAGTGTTTTCTCTGACAAATACAAATGGGTGTAGTGTTTTCTCTGACAGTTAGATATTAATAAGTGTAGTGTTTTCTCTAACAGATAATAATAGGTGTAGTGTTTTTTCTAACAGTTAGATATTAATAGGTGTTGTGGTTTCTCTAACAGTTAGGTATTAACAAGTGTAGTGTTTTCTTTAACAGTTACATATTAATAGGTGTTGTGGTTTTTCTAACAGTTAGATATTAACAAGTGTAGTGTTTTCTCTAACAGATAGATATTAATAGGTGTAGTGTTTTCTCTAACACATATTAATAAGTGTAATGTTTTGTAACATTTAGATATTAATAGGTGTAGTGTTTTCTTTAACAGTTAGATAATAATAAGTGTAGTGTTTTCTCCAACATTTAAATATTAATAGGTGTGGTGTTTTCACTAACAGATACTAATCGGTGTAGTGTTTTCTCTAACAGATAGATATTAATAAGTGTAGTGTTTTCTCTAAAAGATATTAATAAGTGTAGAATTTTTTTAACAGTTAGATATTAATAAGTGTAGTGTTTTATCTAACAGATATTAATAGGTGTTGTGTTTTCTCTAACAGTTAGATATTAATAAAGATAGTATTTTCTTTAGCAGATATTAATAAGTGTAGTGTTTTCTCTGACAGCTATTAGAAAGTGTAGTGGTTTCTCTAACAGTTAGATATTAATAATTGTAGTCTTTTCTCTCACAGTTATTTATAGGTGTAGGGTTTTCTCTAACAGTTAAGTCTTAATAAATGTAGTGTTTTGTCTAACAGATATTAATAGGTGTAGTGTTTTTTCTAACAGTTAGATATTAATAAGTGTAGTGTTTTCTTTAACAGTTACATATTAATTGGTGTTGTGGTTTCTCTAACAGTTAGATAATAACAAGTGAAGTGTTTTCTCTAACAGTTAAATATTAATAAGTGTAGTGTTTTCTATAACAGATATTAATAGTGTAGTGTTTTCTCTTACAGTTAGATATTAATAAGTGTAGTGTTATCTCTAACAGTTAGATATTAATAAGTGTAGTGTTTTCTCTAACAGATAGATATTAATAGGTGTAGTGTTTTCTCTAACAGATACTAATAAGTGTTGTGTTTTCTCTAACAGATATTAATAAGTGTAGTGTTTTCTTTAACACATATTAAAAAGTGTAGTGTTTTTGAAACATTTAGATATTAATAAGTGTAGTGTTTTCTCCAACAGATATTAATATGTGTAGTGTTTTCTCTAACAGTTATATATTAATAAGTGTAGTGTTTTCTCTAACAGTTAGATATTAATAAGTGTAGTGTTTTCTCTAACAGATAATAATAGGTGTAGTGTTTTTTCTAACAGTTAGATATTAATAAGTGTAGTGTTTTCTCTAACAGAAAGATATTAATAGGTATAGTGTTTTCTCTAACAGATACTAATAAGTGTAGTGTTTTCTCTAACAGATATTAATAAGTATAGCGTTTTCTCTAACAGATATTAATAAGTGTAGTGTTTTTCTTACAATTAGATATTAACAAGCGTAGTGTTTTCTCTAACAGTTAAACATTAATAAGTGTAGTGTTTTCTCTAACAGTTAGATATTAATAAGTCTAGTGTTTTCTCTAACAGTTAGATATTAATAAGTGTAGTATTTTCTCTAACAGATAGATATTAATAGTTGTAGTGTTTTCTCTAACAGATACTAATAAGTGTTGTGTTTTCTCTTACAGATATTAATAAGTGCAATGTTTTCTCAAACACATATTAATAAGTGTAGTGTTTTGTAACATTTAGATATTAATAGGTGTAGTGTTTTCTTTAACAGTTAGATATTAATCGAAGTAGTGTTTTCTCTTACAGTTAGATATTAATAAGTGTAGTGTTTTCTTTAAAAGTTAGATATTATTAAGTGTCGTGTTTTCTCTAACAGACAAAAAGAGGTGTAGTGTTTTCTCTATGAGATACTAGTAGTTATTGTGTTTTCTCTAACAGTTAGATATTAATAAGTGTAATGTTTTCTCTAACAGATATTAATAAGTGTAGTGTTTTCTCTAACAGTTAAGTATTAATGAGTGTAGTGTTCTCTAACAGTTAAGAATTAATAAGTATAGTGTTTTCTTTAACACTTAGATATTAATAAGTGTCGTGTTTTCACTAACAGTTAGATATTAATAAATGTAGTGGTTTCTTTAACAGTTAGATAATAATAGGTGTAGTGTTTTCTCCAACATTTAAATATTAATAGGTGTGGTGTTTTCTCTAACAATTAGATATTAATAAGTGTTTTGTTTTCTCTAACAGATAGATATTAATAGGTGTGGTGTTTTCTCTAAATGATACTAATCGGTGTAGTGTTTTCTCTAACAGTTAGATATTAATAAGTGTAGTGTTTTCTCTAACAGTTAGATATTAATGAGATTAGTATTTTCTCTAACAGTTAGATATTAATAAGTGTTGTGTTTTCTCTAACAGTTAGATATTAATAAGAGTAGTTTTTTTTCTAACAGTTAAATATTAATAAGTGTAGTGTTTTATCTAACAGATATTAATAGGAGTGGTGTTTTCTCTAACAGTTAGATATTAATAAGTGTAGTGTTTTCTCAAACAGTTTGATAATAATAGGTATAGACATTTTTCTACAGTTAGATATTAATAAGTGTAGTGTTATCTCTAACAGTTAGATATTAATAATTGTAGTCTTTTCTTTTACAGTTATTTATAGGTGTAGGGTTTTCTCTAACAGTTAAGTCTTAATAAGTGTAGTGTTTTATCTAACAGATATTAATAGGTGTAGTGTTTTTTCTAACAGTTAGATATTAACAAGTATAGTGTTTTCTCTAACAGTTAAATATTAATAAGTGTAGTGTTTTTTAAAACAGATATTAATAGTGTAGTGTTTTCTCTTACAGTTAGATATTAATAAGTGTAGTGTTTTCTCTAACAGATATTAATAAGTATAGTGTTTTTTCTAACAGTTAGATATTAATAAGTGTAGTGTTTTCTCTAACAGTTAGATATTAATAAGTGTAGTGTTTTCTCTAACAGATAGATATTAATAGGTGTGGTGTTTTCTCTAACAGATACTAATCGGTGTAGTGTTTTCTCTAACAGTTAGATATTAATAAGTGTAGTGTTTTCTCTAACAGTTAGATATTAATGAGATTAGTATTTTCTCTAACAGTTAGATATTAATAAGTGTTGTGTTTTCTTTAACAGTTAGATATTAATAAGAGTAGTTTTTTCTCTAACAGTTAAATATTAATAAGTGTAGTGTTTTATCTAACAGATATTAATAGGAGTGGTGTTTTCTCTAACAGTTAGATATTAATAAGTGTAGTGTTTTCTCAAACAGTTTGATAATAATAGGTATATTGTCATTTTTCTACAGTTAGATATTAATAAGTGTAGTGTTTTCTCTAACAGTTAGATATTAATAATTGTAGTCTTTTCTTTTACAGTTATTTATAGGTGTAGGGTTTTCTCTAACAGTTAAGTCTTAATAAGTGTAGTGTTTTATCTAACAGATATTAATAGGTGTAGTGTTTTTTCTAACAGTTAGATATTAACAAGTGTAGTGTTTTCTCTAACAGTTAAATATTAATAAGTGTAGTGTTTTTTAAAACAGATATTAATAGTGTAGTGTTTTCTCTTACAGTTAGATATTAATAAGTGTAGTGTTTTCTCTAACAGATATTAATAAGTATAGTGTTTTTTCTAACAGTTAGATATTAATAAGTGTAGTGTTTTCTCTAACAGTTAGATATTTATAGGTGTAGTTTTTTCTCTAACAGTTAGATATTAATAAGTATAGTGTTTTCTCTAACAGATATTAATAAGTGTAATGTTTTCGCTTACACTTAGATATTGATAAGTGTAATGTTTTCTCTAACAGATATTAATTGGTGTAGTGTTTTTTCTAACAGTTAGATATTAATAAGTGTAGTGTTTTCTGTAACAAATGTTAATAAGTATATTGTTTTCTCTAACAGTTAGATATTAATAAGTGTAGTGTTTTCTGTAACAGATATTAATATGTGTAGTGCTTTCTTTAACAGTTTGATATTAATAAGTCTAGTGTTTTCTCTAACAGTTAGATAATTATAAGTCTAGTGTTTTCTCTAACAGATAGTTATAATAGGTGTAGTGTTTTCTCTAACAGATACTAATAAGTGTTGTGTTTTCTCTAACTGATATTAATAAGTGCAGTGTTTTCTCTAACACATATTAATAAGTGTAGTGTTTTTGTAACTGTTAGATATTAATCGGTGTTGTATTTTCTTTTACAGTTAGATATTAATAAGTGTAGTGTTTTCTCTAAAAGTTAGATATTATTAAGTGTAGTGTTTTCTCTAACAGATATTAATAGGGGTAGTGTTTTTTCTAATAGTTAAATATTAATAAGTGTAGTGTTTTCTCTAACAGTTAGATATTAATAAGTGTAGTGTTTTCTCTAACAGATAGATATTAATAGGTGTAGTGTTTTCTCTAACATATACTAATAAGTGTTTTGTTTTCTCTAACAGATATTAATAAGTGCAGTGTTTTCTCTAACACATATTAATAAGTGTAGTGTTTTGTAACATTTAGATATTAATAGGTGTAGTGTTTTCTTTAACAGTTAGATATTAATCGAAGTAGAGTTTTCTCTTACAGTTAGATATTATTAAGTGTCCTTGTTTTCTCTAACAGATAAAAAGAGGCGTAGATTTTTCTCTATGAGATACTAGTAGTTATTGTGTTTTCTCTAACAGTTAGATATTAATAAATGTAATGTTTTCTCTAACAGATATTAATAAGTGTAGTGTTTTCTCTAACAGTTAAGTATTAATGAGTGTAGTGTTCTCTAACAGTTAAGAATTAATAAGTATAGTGTTTTCTTTAAAACTTAGATATTAATAAGTGTCGTGTTTTCTCTAACAATTAGATATTAATAAGTGTTTTCTTTTCTCTAACAGATAGATATTAATAGGTGTGGTGCTTTCTCTAACAGATATTAATAAGTGTAGTGTTTTTTTAACAGTTAGATATTAATGAGATTAGTATTTTCTCTAACAGTTAGATATTAATAAGAGTAGTTTTTTCTCTAACAGTTAAATATTAATAAGTGTAGTGTTTTATCTAACAGATATTAATAGGAGTAGTGTTTTCTTTAACAGTTAGATATTAATAAGTGTAGTGTTTTCTCAAACAGTTAGATAATAATAGGTATAGAGATTTTTCTACAGTTAGATATTAATAATTGTAGTCTTTTCTCTTACAGTTATTTATAGGTGTAGTGTTTTCTCTAACAGATATTAATAAGTGTAGTTTTTTCTCTAACAGTTAGATATTAATAATTGTAGTGTTTTCCTAACAGTTAGATATTAATAAATGTAGTGTTTTCTTTAACAGTTAGATATTAATGAGATTAGTAATTTCTCTAACACTTAGATATTAATAACAGTAGTTTTTTCTCTAACAGTTAAATATTAATAAGTGCAGTGTTTTATCTAACAGATATTAATAGGTGTAGTGTTTTCTCTAACAGTTAGATATTAATAAGTGTAGTATTTTCTTTAGCAGATATTAATAAGTGTAGTGTTTTCTCTGACAGCTATTAGAAAGTGTAGTGGTTTCTCTAACAGTTAGATATTATAAAGTGTAGTGTTTTCTCAAAGAGTTAGATAATAATAGGTATAGAGATTTTTCTACAGTTAGATATTAATAAGTGTAGTCTTTTCTCTAACAGTTAAGTCTTAATAAGTGTAGTGTTTTCTCTAACAGATATTAATGGGTGTAGTGTTTTTTCTAACAGTTAGATATTAATAAGGGTAGTGTTTTCTTTAACAGTTACAAATTAATAGGTGTTGTGGTTTCTCTAACAGTTAGATATTAACTAGTGTAGTGTTTTCTCTAACAGTTAAATATTAATAAGTGTAGTGTTTTCTCTAACAGATGTTAATAGTGTAGTGTTTTCTCTTACAGTTAGATATTAATAAGTGTAGTGTTTACTCTAACAGATATTAATAAGTATAGTGTTTTTTCTAACAGTTAGATATTAATAAGTGTAGTGTTTTCTCTAACAGTTAGATATTGATAAGTGTAGTGTTTTCTCTAACAGATAGATATTAATAGGTGTAGTGTTTTCTCTAACAGATTCTAATAAGTGTTGTGTTTTCTCTAACAGATATTAATAGGTGTAGTGTTTTCTCTAACAGTTAGATATTTATAAGTGTAGTGTTTTCTCTAACAGATAGATATTAATAAGTGTAGTGTTTTCTCTAACAGATAATATTAGGTGTAGTGTTTTCTCTAACAGATAATAATAGGTGTTGTGTTTTTTCTAACAGTTAGATATTAATAATTGTAGTGTTTTTTAATAAGTGTAGTGTTTTCTGTAACAGATACTAATAAGTGTTGTGTTTTCTCTAACAGATATTAATAAGTGCAGTGTTTTCTCTAACACATATTAATAAGTGTAGTGTTTTTGTAACTGTTAGATATTAATCGGTGTTGTGTTTTCTCTTACAGTTAGATATTAATAAGTGTAGTGTTTTCTTTTAAAGTTAGATATTATTAAGTGTAGTATTTTCTCTAACAGATATTAATAGAGGTAGTGTTTTTTCTAATAGTTAAATATTAATAAGTGTAGTGTTTTCTCTAACAGTTAGATATTAATAAGTGTAGTGTTTTCTCTAACAGATAGATATTAATAGGTGTAGTGTTTTCTCTAACATATACTAATAAGTGTTGTGTTTTCTCTAACAGATATTAATAAGTGCAGTGTTTTCTCTAACACATATTAATAAGTGTAGTGTTTTGTAACATTTAGATATTAATAGGTGTAGTGTTTTCTTTAACAGTTAGATATTAATCAAGTAGTGTTTTCTCTTACAGTTAGATATTATTAAGTGTAGTGTTTTTCTAACAGATAAAAAGAGGTGTAGTTTTTTCTCTATGAGATACTAGTAGTTATTCTGTTTTCTCTAACAGTTAGATATTAATAAGTGTAATGTTTTCTCTAACAGATATTAATAAGTGTAGTGTTTTCTCTAACAGTTAAGTATTAATGAGTGTAGTGTTTCCTCCAACATTTAAATATTAATAGGTGTGGTGTTTTCTCTAACAATTAGATATTAATAAGTGTTTTCTTTTCTCTAACAGATAGATATTAATAGGTGTGGTGTTTTCTCTAACAGATACTAATCGGTGTGGTGTTTTCTCTAACAGTTAGATATTAATAAGTGTAGTGTTTTCTCTAACAGATATTAATAAGTGTAGTGTTTTTTTAACAGTTAGATATTAATGAGATTAGTATTTTCTCTAACAGTTAGATATTAATAAGTGTTGTGTTTTCTCTAACAGTTAGATATTAATAAGAGTAGTTTTTTCTCTAACAGTTAAATATTAATAAGTGTAGTGTTTTATCTAACAGATATTAATAGGAGTAGTGTTTTCTCTAACAGTTAGATATTTATAAGTGTAGTGTTTTCTCTAACAGTTAGATATTAATAAGTCTAGGTTTTCTCTAACAGTTAGATATTAATAAATGTAGTGTTTTCTCTAACAGAGAGTTATAATAGGTGTAGTGTTTTCTCTAACACATTTTAATAAGTATAGTGTTTTTGTAACAGTTAGATATTAATCGGTGTTGTGTTTTCTCTTACAGTTAGATATTAATAAGTGTAGTGTTTTCTCTAAAAGTTAGATATTATTAAGTGTAGTGTTTTCTCTAACAGATATTAATAGGGGTAGTGTTTTTTCTAATAGTTAAATATTAATAAGTGTAGTGTTTTCTCTAACAGTTAGATATTAATAGGTGTAATGTTTTCTTTAACAGTTAGATATTAATAAATGTAGTGTTTTCTCTAACAGTTAAATATTTATAGGTGTAGTTTTTTTCTCTAAGAGTTAGATATTAATAATTGTAGTGTTTTCTGTAACAGATAGATATTAATAAGTGTAGTGTTTTCTCTAACAGTTATATATTAATAAGTGTAGTGTTTTCTCTAACAGATATTAATAAGTGTAGTGTTTTCTCTAACAGTTAGATATTAATAATTGTAGTGTTTTCTTTAACAGTTAGATATTAATAATTGTAGTGTTTTCTCTAACAGTTAGATATTAATAAGTGTAGTGTTTTCTCTAACAGTTAGATATTAATAGGTGTAGTGTTTTCTCTAACAGATATTAATAAGTGTAGTGTTTTCTCTAACAGTTAGATATTAATAATTGTAGTGTTTTCTCTAACAGTTAGATATTAATAAATGTAGTGTTTTCTTTAACAGTTAGATAATAATAAGTGTAGTGTTTTCTCCAACATTTAAATATTAATAGGTGGGGTGTTTTCTCTAACAATTAGATATTAATAAGTGTTTTATTTTCTCTAACAGATAGATATTAATAGGTGTAGTGTTTTCTCTAACAGATACTAATCGGTGTAGTGTTTTCTCTAACAGTTAGATATTAATAAGTGTAGTGTTTTCTCTAACAAATATTAATAAGTGTAGTGTTTTCTCTAACAAATATTAATAAGTGTAGTGTTTTTTTAACAGTTAGATATTAATGTGATTAGTAATTTCTCTAACACTTAGATATTAATAACAGTAGTTTTTTCTCTAACAGTTAAATATTAATAAGTGCAGTGTTTTATCTAACAGATATTAATAGAGTGTAGTGTTTTCTCTAACAGTTAGATATTAATAAGTGTAGTATTTCTTTGCAGAAGTATTAATAAGTGTAGTGTTTTCTCTGACAGCTATTAGAAAGTGTAGTGGTTTCTCTAACAGTTAGTTAGATATTAATAAGTGTTGTGTTTTCTCCAACAGTTAGATAATAATAGGTATAGAGATTTTTCTACAGTTAGATATTAATAAGTGTAGTCTTTTCTCTTACAGTTATTTATAGGTGTAGGGTTTTCTCTAACAGTTAAGTCTTAATAAGTGTAGTGTTTTCTCTAACAGATATTAAAAGGTGTAGTGTTTTTCTAACAGTTAGATATTAATAAGGGTAGTGTTTTCTTTAACAGTTACAAATTAATAGGTGTTGTGGTTTCTCTAACAGTTAGATATTAACAAGTGTAGTGTTTTCTCTAACAGTTAAATATTAATAAGTGTAGTGTTTTCTCTAACAGATATTAATAGTGTAGTGTTTTCTCTTACAGTTAGATATTAATAAGTGTAGTGTTTACTCTAACAGATATTAATAAGTGTAGTGTTTACTCTAACAGATATTAATAAGTATAGTGTTTTTTCTAACAGTTAGATATTAATAAGTGTAGTGTTTTCTCTAACAGTTAGATATTGATAAGTGTAGTGTTTTCTCTAACAGATAGATATTAATAGGTGTAGTGTTTTCTCTAACAGATATTAATAAGTGTAGTGTTTTCTTTAACACATATTTAAAAGTGTAGTGTTTTTGAAACATTTAGATATTAATAAGTGTAGTGTTTTCTCTAACAGATATTAATAGGTGTAGTGTTTTCTCTAACAGTTAGATATTTATAAGTGTTGTGTTTTCTCTTACAGTTAGATATTAATAAGTGTAGTGTTTTCTCTAAAAGTTAGATATTATTAAGTGTAGTGTTTTCTGTAACAGATATTAATAGGGGTAGTGTTTTCTTCTAGTTAAATATTAATAAGTGTAGTGTTTTCTCTAACAGTTAGATATTAATAGGTGTAGTGTTTTCTCTAATAGTTTGATATTAATAAGTGTAGTGTTTTTTCTCTAACAGTTAAATATTTATATGTGTAGTTTTTTTCTCTAAGAGTTAGATATTAATAATTGAGTGTTTTCTCTAACAGATAGATATTAATAGGTGTAGTGTTTTCTCTAACATATACTAATAAGTGTTGTGTTTTCTCTAACAGATATTAATAAGTGCAGTGTTTTCTCTAACACATATTAATAAGTGTAGTGTTTTGTAACATTTAGATATTAATAGGTGTAGTGTTTTTCTTTAACAGTTAGATATTAATCAGTAGTGTTTTTCTCTTACAGTTAGATATTATTAAGTGTCGTGTTTTCTCTAACAGATAAAAAGAGGTGTAGTTTTTTCTCTATGAGATACTAGTAGTTATTCTGTTTTCTCTAACAGTTAGATATTAATAAGTGTAATGTTTTCTCTAACAGATATTAATAAGTGTAGTGTTTTCTCTCTACAGTTAATATTAATAGGTGTAGTGTTCTCTAACAGTTAAAATTAATAAATGTAGTGTTTTCTTTAAAACATAGATATTAATAAGTGTAGTGTTTTCTCTAACAGTTAGATATTAATAAATGTAATGTTTTCTTTAACAGTTAGATAATAATAAGTGTAGTGTTTTCCTCCAACATTTAAATAATTAGTAGGTAGTGGTGTTTTCTCTAACAATTAGATATTAATAAGTGTTTTCTTTTCTCTAACAGTTAGATATTAATAGGTGTAGTGTGTTTTCTCTAACAGATACAAATCGGTGTAGTGTTTTCTCTAACAGTTAGATATTAATAAGAGTAGTTTTTCTCTAACAGTTAAGATATTAATAAGTGTAGTGTTTTCATCTAACAGATATTAATAGGGTAGTGTTTTTCTAATAGTTAAATATTAATAAGTGTAGTGTTTTTCTCTAACAGTTAGATATTAATAAGTGTAGTGTTTTTCTCTAACAGTTAGATATTAATAACTGTAGTGTTTTCTCTTACAGATAGTTATAATAGGTGTAGTGTTTTCTCTAACACATTTTAATAAGTGTAGTGTTTTTGTAACAGTTAGATATTAATCAGTGTTGTGTTTTCTTTTACAGTTAGATATTAATAAGTGTAGTGTTTTCTCTAAAAGTTAGATATTATTAAGTGTAGTGTTTTCTCTAACAGATATTAATAGGGGTAGTGTTTTTTCTAATAGTTAAATATTAATAATTGTAGTGTTTTCTCTAACAGCTAGATATTAATAGGTGTAATGTTTTCTTTAACAGTTAGATATTAATAAATGTAGTGTTTTCTCTAACAGTTAAATATTTATAGGTGTAGTTTTTTTCTCTAAGAGTTAGATATTAATAATTGTAGTGTTTTTTCTCTAACAGATATTAATAAGTGTAATGTTTTTCTAACAGTTAGATATAATATAAGTGTAGTGTTTTCTCTAAGAGTTAGATATTAATAAATGTTTTGTTTTCTCTAACAGATAGATATTAATAGGTGTGGTGTTTTCTCTAACAGATACTAATCGGTGTAGTGTTTTCTCTAATAGTTAGATAATAATAAGTGTAGTGTTTTCTCTAACAAATATTAATAAGTGTAGTGTTTTCTCTAACAAATATTAATAAGTGTAGTGTTTTTTTAACAGTTAGATATTAATAGAGATTAGTGTTTTCTCTAACACTTAGATATTAATAACAGTAGTGTTTTCTCTAACAGTTAAATATTAATAAGTGTAGTGTTTTTTATAACAGATATTAATAGGTGTAGTGTTTTCTCTAACAGTTAGATATTAATAAGGTTGTAGTATTTTCTTTAACAGATATATAATAAGTGTAGTGTGTTTTCTCTGACAGCTATAGAAAGTGTAGTAGTGTTTTCTCTAACAGTTAGATATTAATAAGTGTAGTGTTTTCTCAAACAGTTAGATAATATAATAGGTATGAGATTTTCTACACGGTTAGATATTAATAAGTGTAGTGTTTTCTCTAACAGTTAGATATTAATAATTGTAGTCTTTTCTCTTACAGTTATTTTTGGTGTAGGGTTTTCTCTAACAGATATTAATAGGTGTAGTGTTTTCGCTTACACTTAGATATTGATAAGTGTAATGTTTTCTATAACAGATATTAATAGGTGTAGTGTTTTTTCTAACAGTTAGATATTAATAAGTGTAGTGTTTTCTGTAACAAATGTTAATAAGTATATTGTTTTCTCTAACAGTTAGATATTAATAAGTGTAGTGTTTTCTGTAACAGATATTAATATGTGTAGTGCTTTCTTTAACAGTTAGATATTAATAAGTCTAATGTTTTCTCTAACAGTTAGATATTAATAAGTCTAATGTTTTCTCTAACGGTTAGATATTAATAAGTCTAGTGTTTTCTCTAGCAGTTAGATATTAATAAGTGTAGTGTTTTCTCTAACAGATAGTTATAATAGGTGTAGTGTTTTCTCTAACACATTTTAATAAGTGTAGTGTTTTTGTAACAGTTAGATATTAATCGGTGATGTGTTTTCTCTTAGAGTTAGATATTAATAAGTGTAGTGTTTTCTCTAAAAGTTAGATATTAATAATTGTTGTGTTTTCTGTAACAGATATTAATAGGTGTAATGTTTTTTCTAACAGTTAGATATTAATAAGTGTAGTGTTTTCTCTAAGAGTTAGATATTAATAAGTGTAGTGTTTTCTGTAACAGATATTAATAACTGTAGTGTTTTTCTGACACTTAGCTATTAATAAGTGTAGTGTTTTCTCTAACAGATATTAATAGGTGTTGTGTTTTCTCTAACAGTTGGATATTAAAAAGTTTAGTGTTTTCTCTAACAGTTAGATATTAATAAGTGTAGTGTTTTCTCTAACAGTAGATATTAATAGGTGTAGTGTTTTCTCTATCAGATACTAATAAGTGTAGTTTTTTTTAACATTTAGATATTAATAAGTGTAGTGTTTTCTCTAACAGATATTAATAAGTGTAGTGTTTTCTCTAACAGTTATATATTAATAAGTGTAGGGTTTTCTCTAACAGATATTAATAAGTGTAGTGTTCTCTCTAACAGTTAGATATTAATAATTGCAGTGTTTTCTCTAACAGTTAGATATTAATAATTGTAGTGTTTTCTCTAACAGTTAGATATTAAAAGGTGTAGTGTTTTCTCTAACAGATATTAATAAGTGTAGTGTTTTCTCTAACAGTTAGATATTAATAATTGTAGTGTTTTCTCTAACAGTTAGATATTAATAAATGTAGCAAGTGTTTTCTTTAACAGTTAGATAATAATAAGTGTAGTGTTTTCTCCAACATTTAAATATTAATAGGTGTGGTGTTTTCTCTAACAATTAGATAATAATAAGTGTTTTGTTTTCTCTAACAGATAGATATTAATAAGTGTAGTGTTTTTCTCTAACAGATACTAATAGGTGTAGTGTTTTCTCTAATAGTAAGATTTATTAATAAGTGTAGTGTTTTCTCTAACAAATATTAATAAGTGTAGTGTTTTCTCTAACAGATATTAATAAGTGTAGTGTTTTTTAACAGTTAGATATTAATAAGATTAGTATTTTCTCTAACAGTTAGATATTAATAACAGTAGTTTTTCTCTAACAGTTAAATATTAATAAGTGTAGTGTTTGATCTAACAGATATTATAGGTGTAGTGTTTTCTCTAACAGTTAGATATTAATAAGTGTATTTTCTTTAGCAGATATATGTAAGTGTAGTGTTTTTCTCTGACAGCTATTAGAAAGTGTAGTGGTTTCTCTAACAGTTAGATATTAATAAGTGTAGTGTTTTCTCAAACAGTTAGATAATAATAGGTATAGAGATTTTTCTACAGTTAGAAATTAATAAGTGTAGTGTTTTCTCTAACAGTTAGATATTAATAATTGTAGTCTTTTCTCTTACAGTTATTTATAGGTGTAGGGTTTTCTCTAACAGTTAAGTCTTAATAAGTGTAGTGTTTTCTCTAACAGATATTAATAGGTGTAGTGTTTTTTCTAACAGTTAGATATTAATAAGGGTAGTGTTTTCTTTAACAGTTACATATTAATTGGTGTTGTGGTTTCTCAAACAGTTAGATATTAACAAGTGTAGTGTTTTCTCTAACAGTTAAATATTAATAAGTGTAGTGTTTTCTCTAACAGATATTAATAGTGTAGTGTTTTCTCTTACAGTTAGATATTAATAAGTTTAGTGTTTACTCTAACAGATATTAATAAGTATAGTGTTTTTTCTAACAGTTAGATATTAATAAGTGTAGTGTTTTCTCTAACAGTTAGATATTGATAAGTGTAGTGTTTTCTCTAACAGATAGATATTAATAGGTGTAGTGTTTTCTCTAACAGATACTAATATGTGTTGTGTTTTCTCTAACAGATATTAATAAGTGTAGTGTTTTCTTTAACACATATTTAAAAGTGTAGTGTTTTTGAAACATTTAGATATTAATAAGTGTAGTGTTTTCTCTAACAGATAATAATAATAGGTGTAGTGTTTTTTAATAAGTGTAGTGTTTTCTGTAACAGATACCAATAAGTGTTGTGTTTTTCTCTAACAGATATTAATAGTGTAGTGTTTTCTCTAACACATATTAATAAGTGTAGTGTTTTTGTAACTGTTAGTTATTAATCGGTGTTGTGTTTTCTCTTACAGTTAGATATTAATAAGTGTAGTGTTTTCTCTAAAAGTTAGATATTATTAAGTGTAGTGTTTTCTCTAACAGATATAAATAGAGGTAGTGTTTTTTCTAATAGTTAAATATTAATAATGTGTAGTTTTTTCTCTAACAGATAGATATTAATAGATGTAGTGTTTTCTCTAACATATACTAATAAGTGTTGTGTTTTCTCTAACAGATATTAATAAGTGCAGTGTTTTCTCTAACACATATTAATAAGTGTAGTGTTTTATAACATTTAGATATTAATGGTGTAGTGTTTTCTTTAACAGTTAGATATTAATCGAAGTAGTGTTTTCTCTTACAGTTAGATATTATTAAGTGTCGTGTTTTCTCTAACAGATAAAAAGAGGTGTAGTTTTTTCTCTATGATATACTAGTAGTTATTATTTTTTCTCTAACAGTTAGATATTAATAAGTGTAATGTTTTTCTCTAACAGATATTAATAGTGTAGTGTTTTCAACAGTTAAATATTAATAGAGTGTAGTGTTCTCTAACAGTTAAAATTAATATGTATAGTGTTTTCTTTAAAACTTAGATATTAATAAGTGTCGTGTTTTCTCTAACAGTTAGATATTAATAAATGTAGTGTTTTCTTTAACAGTTAGATAATAATAGTGTAGTGTTTTCTCCAACATTTAAATATTAATGGGTGGTGTTTTTCTAACAATTAGATATTAATAAGTGTTTTCTTTTCTCTAACAGATAGATATTAATAGGTGTAGTGTTTTCTCCAACAGATACTAATCGGTGTAGTGTTTTCTCTAACAGTTAGATATTAATAAGTGTAGTGTTTTCTCTAACAGATATTAATAAGTGTAGTGTTTTTTTAAAAGTTAGATATTAATAAGAGTAGTTTTTCTCTAACAGTTAAATATTAATAAGTGTAGTGTTTTATCTAACAGATAGATAATAATAGAATTGTAGTGTTTTCTCTAACAGTTAGATATTTATAAGTGTAGTGTTTTTTCTCAAACAGTTAGATAATAATAGGTATAGAGATTTTCTACAGTTAGATATTAATAAGTGTAGTGTTTTCTCTAACAGTTAGATATTAATAATTGTAGTCTTTTCTCTTACAGTTATTTATAGGTGTAGGGTTTTCTCTAACAGTTAAGTCTTAATAAGTGTAGTGTTTTCTCTAACAGTTAGATATTAATAAGTGTAGTGTTTTCTCTAACAGTTAGATATTAATAAGTGTAGTGTTTTCTGTATCAGATATTAATAAGTATATTGTTTTCTCTAACAGTTAGATATTTATAGGTGTAGTTTTTTCTCTAACAGTTAGATATTAATAAGTGTAGTGTTTTCTCTAACGAATATTGATAGTGTAATGTTTTCGCTTACACTTAGATATTGATAAGTGTAATGTTTTCTCTAACAGATATTAATCGGTGTTGTGTTTTCTCTTACAGTTAGATATTAATAAGTGTAGTGTTTTCTCTAAAAGTTAGATATTATTAAGTGTAGTGTTTTCTCTAACAGATATAAATAGAGGTAGTGTTTTTTCTAATAGTTAAATATTAATAAGTGTTGTGTTTTCTCTAACAGATATTAATAAGTGTAGTGTTTTCTCTAACACATATTAATAAGTGTAGTGTTTTATAACATTTAGATATTAATAGGTGTAGTGTTTTCTCTAACAGTTAGATATTAATAAGAGTAGTTTTTCTCTAACAGTTAAATATTAATAAGTGTAGTGTTTTATCTAACAGATATTAATAGGAGTAGTGTTTTCTCTAACAGTTAGATATTAATAAGTGTAGTGTTTTCTCAACAGTTAGATAATAATAAGTATAGTGAATTTTTCCTACAGTTAGATATTAATAATTGTTTAGTTTTCTCTTACAGTTATTTATTGGTGTAGGGTTTTCTCTAACAGTTAAGTCTTAATAAGTGTAGTGTTTTCTCTAACAGTTAGATATTAATAAGTGTAGTGTTTTCTCTAACAGTTAGATATTAATATGTGTAGTGTTTTCTGTAACAGATATTAATAAGTATATTGTTTTCTCTAACAGTTAGATATTTATAGGTGTAGTTTTTTCTCTAACAGTTAGATATTAATAAGTGTAGTGTTTTCTCTTAGGGATATTAATAAGTGTAATGTTTTCTCTTACACTTAGATATTGATAAGTGTAATGTTTTCTCTAACAGATATTAATAGGTGTAGTGTTTTTTCTAACAGTTAGATGTTAATAAGTGTAGTGTTTTCTGTAACAAATGTTATTAAGTATATTGCTTTCTCTAACAGTTAGATATTAATAAGTGTAGTGTTTTCTGTAACAGATATTAATATGTGTAGTGCTTTCTTTAACAGATACTAATAAGTGTTGTGTTTTCTCTAAGAGATATTAATAAGTGCAGTGTTTTTCTAACACATTTTTAATAAGAAGTGTAGTGTTTTTGTAACAGTTAGATATTAATCAATTGTTGTTTTCTCTTACAGTTAGATATTAATAAGTGTAGTGTTTTTCTCTAAAGTTAGATATTATTAAGTGTAGTGTTTTCTCTAACAGATATTAATAGGTGTAATGTTTTCTTTAACAGTTAGATATTAATAAATGTAGTGTTTTCTCTAACAGTTCAATATTTATAGGTGTAGTTTTTTTCTCTAACAGTTAGATATTAATAATTGTAGTGTTTTCTCTAACAGATATTTAAGGTGTAATATTTTTTTTCTAACAGTTTGATATTAATAAGTGTAGTGTTTTCTCTAACAGATATTAATAGGTGATGTGTTTTCTCTAACAGTTAGATATTAAAAGTTTGGTGTTTTTTCTCTAACAGTTAGATATTAATAAATGTAGTGTTTTCTCTAACAGAGATATATTAATAGCTGTAGTGTTTTCTCTATCAGATACTAATAAGTGTAGTTTTTTAACATTTAGATATTAATAAGTAGTAGTGTTTTCTCTAACAGATATTAATAAGTGTAGTATTTTACTAACAGTTATATATTAATAAAGTGTAGTGTTTTCTCTAACAGATATTAATAAGTGTAGTGTTTTCTCTAACAGTTAGATATTAATAAATGTAGTGTTTTCTTTTAACAGTTAGATAATAATAAGTGTAGTGTTTTCTCTAACATTTAAATATTAATAGGTGTAGTGTTTTTCTCTAACAATTAGATAATAATAAGTGTTTTTGTTTTCTCTAACAGATTAGATATTAATAGGTGTGGTGTTTTTCTCTAACAGATATTAATCGGTGTAGTGTTTTCTCTAACAGTTAGATATTAATAAGTGTAGTGTTTTCTCTAACAGATATTAATAAGTGTAGTGTTTTTTTAAAGAGTTAGATATTGGCAGAGTTAGTATTTTTCTCTAACAGTTAGATAATTAATAAGTGTTGTGTTTTCTCTAACAGTTAGATATTAATAAGTAGTAGTTTTCTCTAACAGTTAATAATAATAAAGTATTAGTGTTTTCTCTAACAGATATTATAGGAGTAGTGTTTTCTCTAACAGGTTAGATATTAATAAGTGTAGTGTTTTCTCAAACAGTTAATAATAATAGGTATAGAATTTTTCTACAGTTAGATATTAATAATTGTAGTCTTTTCTCTTACAGTTATTTATAGGTGTAGGGTTTTCTCTAACAGTTAAGTCTTAATGTAAGTGTAGTGTTTTTTTTTTTTTTCTCTAACAGTTAGATATTAATAAGTGTAGTGTTTTCTCTAACAGTTAGATATTAATAAGTGTAGTGTTTTCTCTAAGAGATATTAATAAGTATATTGTTTTCTCTAACAGTTAGATATTTATAGGTGTAGTTTTTTCTCTAACAGTTAGATATTAATAAGTGTAGTGTTTTCTCTTAGAGATATTAATAAGTGTAATGTTTTCGCTTACACTTAGATATTGATAATGTAATGTTTTCTCTAACAGATATTAATAGGTGTAGTGTTTTTTTTCTAACAGTTAATGTTAATAAGATGTAGTGTTTTTCTGTAACAAATATTGTAAAGTATATTGCTTTCTCTAACAGTTAGATATTAATAAGTGTAGTGTTTTCTCTTAACAGATATTAATATGTGTAGTGCTTTTCTCTAACATTTTAGATATTAATAAGTCTAGTGTTTTCTCTAACAGTTAGATATTAATAAAGTGTAGTGTTTTTTCTCTAACAGATACTAATAAGGTGTTGTGTTTTCTCTAAGAGATATTAATAAGTGCAGTGTTTTCTCTAACACATTTTAATAAGTGTAGTGTTTTTACTCTAACAGTTAAGATATTAATCGTGGGGTGTTGTGTTTTCTCTTACAGTTAGATATTAATAAGTGTAGTGTTTTCTCTAAAAGTTAGGTATTATTAGTATGCTTAAGTGTTTTCTCTAACAGATATTAATAGGTGTAATATTTTCTTTAACAGTTAGATATTAATAAGTGTAGTGTTTCTCTAACAGTTTAATATTTATAAAATGTAGTTTTTTCTTTAACAGTTAGATATTAATAAGTGTAGTGTGTTTCTCTAACAGATATTAATAGGTGTAATGTTTTTTCTAACAGTTTGATATTAATAAGTGTAGTGTTTTCTCTAACGAAGATATTAATAAGTGTTGTGTTTTTCTCTAACAGTTAGATATTAAAAAGTTTAGTGTTTTTCTCTAACAGTTAGATATTATAAGTATAGTGTTTTTCTCTAACAGATAGATATTAATAGGTGTAGTGTTTTCTCTATCAGATACTAATAAGTGTAGTTTTTTTAACATTTAGATAATAATAAGTGTAGTGTTTTTCTCTAACAGATATTAATAAGTGTAGTGTTTTACTCTAACAGTTATATATTAATAAGTGTAGTGTTTTCTCTAACAGATATTAATAAAGTGTAGTGTTTTCTCTAACAGTTAGATATTAATAAATGCTTAGTGTTTTCTTTTAACAGTTAGATAATAATAAGTGTAGTGTTTTTCTCTAACATTTAAATATTAATAGGTGTATTTGTTTTTCTCTAACAATTAGATAATAATAAGTGTTTTTGTTTTCTCTAACAGATAGATATTAATAGGTGTGGTGTTTTCTCTAACAGATACTAATCGGTGTAGTGTTTTCTCTAATAGTTAGATATTAATAAGTGT
>NC_134831.1:112781291-112815089 GCF_004210375.1 Tachypleus tridentatus
TATACATTATACTATACACTTATCCTATACATTATACTACATACTTATCCTACACACTGTTATATACATTATACTATACACTTATCCTATACATTATACTACATACTTATCCTACACACTGTTATATACATTATACTATACACTTATCCTACACACTGTTATATACATTATACTTATCCTATACATTATATCCTTATCCTACACACTGTTATATACATTATACTATACACTTATCCTATACATTATACTATACACTTATCCTATACATTATACTACACACTTATCCTAAACACTGTTATATACATTATACTATACACTTATCCTATACATTATACTACATACTTATCCTACACACTGTTATATACATTATACTATACACTTATCCTATACATTATACTACATACTTATCCTACACACTGTTATATACATTATACTATACACTTATCCTATACATTATACTACATACTTATCCTACACACTGTTATATACATTATACTATACACTTATCCTATACATTATACTACATACTTATACTACTTATCCTATACATTATACACTGTTATATACATTATACTATACACTTATCCTATACATTATACTACACACTTATACACACTGTTATATACATTATACTATACACTTATCCACACTGTTATATATACTATACTATACTTATCCTACACACTGTTATATACATTATACTATACTTATCCTACACACTATATATACATTATACTATACTACATACTTATCCTACACACTGTTATATACATTATACTATACACTTATCCTATACATTATACTACATACTTATCCTACACACTGTTATATACATTATACTATACACTTATCCTATACATTATACTACATACTTATCCTACACACTGTTATATACATTATACTATACACTTATCCTATACATTATACTACATACTTATCCTACACACTGTTATATACATTATACTATACACTTATCCTGTTATATACATATATACACTTATCCATACTTATCCTACACACTGTTATATACATTATACTATACACTTATCCTATACATTATACTACATACATTATACTATCCTTATCCTACACACTGTTATATACACTTATCCTATACATTATACTATACACTTATCCTACACACTGTTATATACATTATACTATACACTTATCCTACACACTGTTATATACATTATACTATACACTTATCCTATACATTATACTATACACTTATCCTACACACTGTTATATACATTATACTATACACTTATCCTATACATTATACTACATACTTATCCTACACACTGTTATATACATTATACTATACACTTATACACATTATATTATATACATTATACTACATATACTTATCCTACACACTGTTATATACATTATACTATACACTTATCCTACACATTATACTACATACTTACCCTACATACTGTTATATACATTATACTACACACTTATCCTACACATTATACTACATACTTATCCTACATACTGTTATATACATTATATACTTATCCTACACACTGTTATATACATTATACTATACACTTATCCTATACACTTATCCTACACACTGTTATATACATTATACTATACACTTATCCTATACATTATACTACATACTTATCCTACACACTGTTATATACATTATACTATACACTTATCCTATACATTATACTACATACATTATTATCCTATCCTATACACACTGTTATATACATTATACTATACACTTATCCTATACATTATACTACATACTTATCCTACACACTGTTATATACATTATACTATACACTTATCCTATACATTATACTACATACTTATCCTACACACTGTTATATACATTATACTATACACTATACATTATACTATACATTATACTATATACTTATACCTATACATTATACTCATATACTTATCCTACACACTGTTATATACATTATACTATACTTATTATACTATACACTTATCCTACACACTGTTATATACATTATACTATACACTTATACTATACATTATACTACACATTATACTTATCCTACACACTGTTATATACATTATACTATACACTTATCCTATACATTATACTACATACTTATCCTACACACTGTTATATACATTATACTATACACTTATCCTATATACTTATCCTACACACTGTTATTATACATTATACCATACACTTATATACATTATACTATACTTACACTGTTATATACATTATACTATACACTTATCCTATACACATTATACTACATACTTATACTATACACTATCCTATACATTATACTATACACTTACCCTACACACTGTTATATACATTATACTACATACTTATCCTACATACTGTTATATACATTATACTATACACTTATCCTACACACTGTTATATACATTATACTATACACTTATCCTATACATTATACTATATACTTATCCTACACACTGTTATATACATTATACTATATACATTATACATTATACTATACACTTATCCTATCCTACACACTGTTATATACATTATATACATTATACTACATTATACTTATACTTATACATTATACTACTATACACTTATCCTACATACTTATCCCTACACACTGTTATATACTTATATATACATTATACTATACACTTATCCTATACATTATACTACTATACTTATCCTACACACTGTTATATACATTATACTATACACTTACACACTGTTATATACATTATACATTATACTACATACTTATCCTACACACTGTTATATACATTATTATATACTTATTATACATTATATACACACTTATCCTATACATATACTTATCCTATACATTATACATACACTTATCCTACATTATATACATTATACTATACACTTATCCTATACATTATACTACATACTTATCCTACACACTGTTATATACATTATATATACACATTATACTATACACTTACTTATCCTACACACTGTTATATACATTATACTATACATATCCTATACATTATACTACATACTTATCCTACACCTGTTATATACATTATACACTATACATTTATACTTATCCTACACACTGTTTATACATTATACTATACACTTATCCTATACATTATACTACATACTTATCCTACACACTGTTATATACATTATACTATACTTATACACTACATACTTATACACTGTTATATATTATATACTTATCCTACACTTATATACTATACACTTATCCTATACATTATACTATATACTTATCCTACATACTGTTATATACATTATACTATACACTTATCCTACACATTATACTACATACTTATCCTACATACTGTTATATACATTATACTATACTTATCCTACACATTATATACACTTATCCTCACTGTTATATACATTATACTATACACTTACATACATTATATATACACTTATATACATTATATACACTTATCTATATATACATTATACTGTTATATACATTATACTATACACTTATCCTATACATTATACACTTATCCTACACACTGTTATATACATTATACTATACATATCCTATACATTATATACATACTTATCCTACACACTGTTATATACATTATACTATATACTTATCCTACACACTGTTATATACATTATACTATACACTTATCCTATACATTATACTACATACTTATCCTACACACTGTTATATACATTATACTATACACTTATCCTATACATTATACTACATACTTATCCTACACACTGTTATATACATTATACTATACACTTATCCTATACATTATATACTGTTATATATTACTTATCCTATACATTACTGTTATATACATTACTGTTATATACATTATACTATACACTTATACTACATACTTATCCTACACACTGTTATATACATTATACTATACACTTATCCTACACACTGTTATATACATTATACTATACACTTATCCTATACATTATACTACATACTTATCCTACACACTGTTATATACATTATACTATACACTTATACTATACACTTATCCTATACATTATACTACATACTTATCCTACACACTGTTATATACATTATACTATACACTTATCCTATACATTATACTATACACTTATCCTACACACTGTTATATACATTATACTATACACTTATCCTATACATTATACTACATACTTATCCTACACACTGTTATATACATTATACTATACACTTATCCTACACACTGTTATATACATTATACTATACACTTATCCTATACATTATACTACACTTATACTATACACTTATCCTACACACTGTTATATACATTATACTATACACTTATCCTATACACTGTTATATACATTATACTATTACTTATCCTACACACTGTTATATACATTATACTATACACTTATCCTATACATTATACTACATACTTATCCTATATACTGTATATATACATTATACATTATACACACTTATCCACATTATACTATATACATTATACTATATATACTTATCCTATCCTACACTGTTACTACATACTTATCCTACACACTGTTATATATACTATACACTTATTATACATTATATACACTTATCCTACACTGTTATATACTATACACTTATACATTATACCTATACATTATACTACATACTTATCCTACTTATCCTACACACTGTTATATACATTATACTATACACTTATCCTATACATTATACTACACACTGTTATATACATTATACTATACACTTATCCTATACATTATACTACATACTTATCCTACACACTGTTATATACATTATACTATACACTTATCCTATACATTATACTATATACTTATCCTACACACTGTTATATACATTATACTACATACTTATCCTACACACTGTTATATACATTATACTATACACTTATCCTATACATTATACTACATACTTACCCTACACACTGTTATATACATTATACTATACACTTATCCTATACATTATACACTACTTTATATACATTATACTATACACTTATCCTATACATTATACTATATACACTTATCCTACACACTGTTATATACATTATACTATACACTTATCCTATACATTATACTATATACTTATACACACTGTTATATACATTATATACACTTATCCTATACATTATATATACATTATACTACACACTGTTATATACATTATACTATACTTATCCTACACACTGTTATATACATTACATTATACTATACACTTATCCTATACATTATACTATACACTTATCCTACACACTGTTATATACATTATACTATACACTTATCCTATACATTATATACATATATCCTATACTATATACATTATTATCCTACACACTGTTATATACATTATACTATACACTTATCCTATACATTATACTACATACTTATCCTACACACTGTTATATACATTATACTATACACTTATCCCATTATATACATTATATACATACTTATTATATATACATTATACTATACACTTATCCTATACATTATACTATATACTTATCCTACACACTGTTATATACATTATACTATACACTTATCCTATACATTATACTACACACTTATCCTACACACTGTTATATACATTATACTATACACTTATCCTATACACTTATATACACATTATACTACACATTATACATTATACTATACACTTATAACTGTTATATACATTATACTATATACTTATCCTACACACTGTTATATACATTATACTATACACTTATCCTATACATTATACTATCCTATACTTATACCCTACACACTGTATATATACATTATACTATACACTTATCCTATACATATATACATTATACTATACACTTATCCTACATTATACTGTTATATACATTATACTATACACTTATCCTATACATTATACTACATACTTATCCTACACACTGTTATATATACATTATACTATTATTATATACACTTATACTACATTATGTTATATACTTATCCTATACATTATACTACACATCCTATACTACTACATACTTATCCTACACACTGTTATATACATTATACTATACACTTATCCTATACATTATACTACATACATACACTATCCTACACACTATTATATACATTATACTATACACTTATACACTGTTATATACATTATACTATACACTTATCCTATACATTATACTACTATACACTTACACTTATCCTATACACTTATCCTATACTGTTATATACATTATACTATACACTTATCCTATACATTATACTATATACTTATACCACTGTTATATACATTATACTATACACTTATCCTATACATTATACTTATATACATTATACTATACACTTATCCTATACATTATACTACATACTTACCCTACACACTGTTATATACATTATACTACACACTTATCCTACACATTATACTACATACTTATCCTACATACTGTTATATACATTATACTATACACTTATCCTATACATTATACTACACACTTATCCTACACACTGTTATATACATTATACTATACATACTATACATTATACTATCCTTATCCTACACACTGTTTATACATTATACTATACTCCTACACACTATCCTACACACTGTTATATACATTATACTATACACACTTATCCTATACACCCCTACACACTGTTACATACATATATACTCATAATACTTATCCTACACACTGTTATATACATTATACTATACACTTATCCTATACATTATACTATACACTTATCCTACACACTGTTATATACATTATACTATACACTTATCCTACACACTGTTATATACATTATACTATACACTGTTATATACATTATACTATACACTTATCCTACACACATTATACTATACACTTATCCTATCCTTATCCTACACACTGTTATATACATTATACTATACACTTATCCTACACATATATACATTATACTATACACTTATCCTACACATTATACTACATACTTACCCTACACACTGTTATATACATTATACTATACACTTATCCTACACATTATACTATACTTATCCTACACACTGTTATATACATTATACTATACACTTATCCTATACATTATACTACATACTTATCCTACACTATACACTTATTATATACATTATACTACATACTTATCCTACACACTGTTATATACATTATACTACATACTTATCCTACACACTGTTATATACATTATACTATACACTTATCCTATACATTATACTACATACTTATCCTACACACTGTTATATACATTATACTATACATTATACTTATACACTTATCCTATACATTATACTACATACTTATCCTACACACTGTTATATACATTATACTATACACTTATATACTATACATTACTGTTATACATTATACATTATACTATACACTTATCCTATACATTATACTACTATACTTATCCTTACACACACTGTTATATACATTATACTATACACTTACACTTATCCTACACACATTATACTATATACTTATCCTACACACTGTATATATACATTATACTATACACTTATCCTATACATTATGTTATATACTTATCCTACACACTGTTATATACATTATACTATACCTATACTGTTATATACATTATACTACATACTTATCCTACACACTGTTATATACATTATACTATACACTTATCCTATACATTATACTATACACTTATCCTATACATTGTTATATACATTATACTATACACTTATCCTACACACTGTTATATACATTATACTATACACTTATTATACATTATACTATATACTTACACTGTTATATACATTTATATACTTATCCTATACTATACACTTATACACACTGTTATATACATTATACTACTTATACACTTATCCTATACACTGTATATATACATTATACTATACACTTATCCTACACACTGTTATATACATTATACTATACACTTATCCTATACATTATACTATTATATACTTATACTATACACTTATCCTACACTGTTATATACATTATACTATACACTTATCCTATACATTATACACACTGTTATATACATTATACTATACACTTATCCTATACATTATACTATACACTTATCCTACACACTGTTATATACATTATACTATACACTTATCCTATACATTATACTATACACTTATCCTACACACTGTTATATACATTATACTATACACTTATCCTATACACTTACTTATCCTACTGTTATATACATTATACTATACATTATACTACATACTTATACATTATATATACACTTATCCTATACATTATACTACATACTTATCCTACACACTGTTATATACATTATATATACACTTATCCTATACACTATATCACTTATCCTACACACTGTTATATACATTATACTATACACTTATCCTATACATTATACATACTTATATATACATTATACTACTATACACTTATCCTATACATTATACTACATACTTATCCTACACACTGTTATATACATTATACTACATACTTATCCTACACACTGTTATATACATTATACTATACACTTATCCTATACATTATACTACATACTTATCCTACACACTGTTATATACATTATACTATACACTTATCCTATACATTATACTACATACTTATCCTACACACTGTTATATACATTATACTATACACTTATCCTATACATTATACTATACACTTATCCTATACATTATACTATACACTTATCCTATACATTATACTACATACTTATCCTACACACTGTTATATACATTATACTATACACTTATCCTACTACACTTATCCTATATATACACACTTTATATACATTATACTACTTATCCTATACATTATACTACACTTATCCTACACACTGTTATATACATTATACTATACACTTATCCTATACATTATACTATACACTTATCCTACACATTATACTATACACTTATCCTACACTATACATACTATCCTATACTTATCCTACACACTGTTATCCTACATTATACTATACACTTATCCTACACACTGTTATATACATTATACTACACACTTATCCTAT
This sequence comes from Tachypleus tridentatus, assembly GCF_004210375.1. NCBI lineage: Eukaryota > Metazoa > Arthropoda > Merostomata > Xiphosura > Limulidae > Tachypleus > Tachypleus tridentatus. The sequence continues at coordinate 112,790,311 of NC_134831.1, forward strand.
ACATTATACTATATACTTATCCTACACACTGTTATATACATTATACTACCTATACACTTACCCTACACACTGTTATATACATTATACTATACACTTATCCTATACATTATACTACATACTTATCCTACACACTGTTATATACATTATACTATACACTTATCCTATACATTATACCATACTTATCCTACACACTGTTATATACATTACATACACTTATCCTATACATTATACTATACACTTATCCTACACACTGTTATATACATTATACTATACACTTATCCTATACATTATACTACATACTTATCCTACACACTGTTATATACATTATACTATACACTTATCCTATACATTATACTACATACTTATCCTACATACTGTTATATACATTATACTATACACTTATCCTATACATTATACTACATATATACTTATACCTACACACTTATATATACATTATACTATACACTTATCCTACACCTATACATTATACTACATACTTATCCTACACACTGTTATATACATTATACTATACACTTATCCTATACACATTATACTACACTTATCCTACACACTGTTATATACATTATACTATACACTTATCCTATACATTATACTACATACTTATCCTACACACTGTTATATACATTATACTATACACTTACTTATCCTACACACTGTTATATACATTATACTATACACTTATCCTACACACTATACTATATACATACTATATACTTACACTTATACACTTATACACTTATATATACACTGTTATATACATTATACACTTATCCTATACATTATACTACATACTTATCCTACACACTGTTATATACATTATACTATACACTTATCCTATACATTATACTACACACTTATCCTACACACTGTTATATACATTATACTATACACTTATCCTATACATTATACTATACACTTATCCTATACATTATACTATATACTTATCCTACACTATATATACTTACCTATATATTATTATACATATCCTTATCCTACACACTGTTATATACATTATACTATACACTTATCCTATACATTATACATTATACTATACACTTATCCTACACACTGTTATATACATTATACTATACACTTATACACCTGTTATATACATTATACTATACACTTATCCTATACATTATACTATTACTTATCCTACATTATACTATACACTTATCCTACACACTGTTATATACATTATACTATACACTTATCCTATACATTATACTACATACTTATCCTACACACTGTTATATACATTATACTATACACTTATCCTATACATTATACTATACACTTATCCTATACATTATACTACATACTTATCCTACACACTGTTATATACATTATACTATACACTTATCCTATACATTATACTACATACTTATCCTACACACTGTTATATACATTATACTATACACTTATCCTATACATTATACTATATACTTATCCTACACACTGTTATATACATTATACTATACACTTATCCTACATACTGTTATATACATTATACTATACACTTATCCTATACATTATACTATACACTTATCCTATACATTATACTATACACTTATCCTACACACTGTTATATACATTATACTATACACTTATCCTATACATTATACTACATACTTATCCTACACACTGTTATATACATTATACTATACACTTATCCTATACATTATACATTATACTACTTATCCTACACACTGTTATATACATTATACTATACACTTATCCTATACATTATACTACATACTTATCCTACACACTGTTATATACATTATACTATACACTTATCCTATACATTATACTCCTACACATACTTATCCTACACACTATACACTTATTATATACTATATACTTATACTATACACACTTATACACACTGTTATATACATTATACTATACACTTATCCTACATACTGTTATATACATTATACTATACACTTATACACCCTATACATTATACTATACACTTATCCTATACATTATACTATACACTTATCCTATACATTATACTACACACTTATCCTACACACTGTTATATACATTATACTATACACTTATCCTATACATTATACTACATACTTATCCTACACACTGTTATATACATTATACTATACACTTATCCTATACATTATACATTATACTATACTTACATACATTTATCCTACACACTGTTATATACATTATATATATACTTATACACACTGTTATATACATTATACTACATACTTATCCTTACACTGTTATATACATTATATACACTTATATACATTATACTATACTTATCCTACACACTGTTATATACATTATACTCATACACTTATCCTATACATTATACTACACACTTATCCTACACACTGTTATATACATTATACTATACACTTATCCTATACATTATACTACTATACACTTATCCTACACACTGTTATATACATTATACTATACACTTACCCTACACACTGTTATATACATTATACTATACACTTATCCTACACATATGTTATATACATTATACATTATATACACTTATCCTATACATTATACTATACTATCCTATACTTATCCTACACACTGTTATATACATTATACTATACACTTATCCTATACATTATACTACATACTTATCCTACACACTGTTATATACATTATATATACACTTATACATTACACTTATCCTACACTTACTACACATTATATACATTATACTATACACTTATCCTACATACTGTTATATACATTATACTATACACTTATCCTATACATTATACTATACACTTATCCTATACATTATACTATACACTTATCCTATACATTATATACATTATACACTTATCCTACACACTGTTATATACATTATACTATACACTTATCCTATACATTATACTACATACTTATCCTACACACTGTTATATACATTATACTATACACTTATCCTATACATTATACTACATACTTATCCTACACACTGTTATATACATTATACTATACACTTATCCTATACATTATACTACATACTTATCCTACACACTGTTATATACATTATACTATACACTTATCCTATACATTATACTACACACTTATCCTACACACTGTTACTATACATTATACTATACACTTATCCTATACATTATACTATATACTTATCCTACACACTGTTATATACATTATACTATACACTTATCCTATACATTATACTATACACTTATATACTGTTATATACATTATACTATACACTTATCCTACACACTGTTATATACATTATACTATACACTTATCCTATACATTATACTACATACTTATCCTACACACTGTTATATACATTATACTATACACTTATCCTATACATTATACTACACACTTATCCTACACACTGTTATATACATTATATACTTATCCTATACATTATACTACATACTTATCCTACACACTGTTATATACATTATACTATACACACTTATACTATACACTTATACTACATACATTATACTATACACTTATCCTATACATTATACTATATACTTATACACACTGTTATATACACTTATCCACTTATCCTATATTATACTACATACTTATCCTACACACTGTTATATATATTATTATACTATACACACTTATCCTATACATTATACTATACACTTATATTATACTATATATTATACTACACACTGTTATATACATTATACTATACACTTATCCTATACATTATACTACATACTTATCCTACACACTGTTATATACATTATACTATATACTTATCCTACACACTGTTATATACATTATACTATACACTTATCCTATACATTATACTACACACTTATCCTACACACTGTTATATACATTATACTATACATTATCCTATACATTATACTATACACTTATCCTACACACTGTTATATACATTATATATATTACACTTATCCTATACATTATACTACTTATCCTACACACTTATCCTACTATACACTTATATATACATTATACTATACACTTATCCTATACATTATACTACTATACTTATCCTACACACTGTTATATACATTATACTATACACTTATCCTATACATTATACTACATACACTTATCCTATCCTACACTGTTATATACATTATACTATACACTATACACTTATCCTATACATTATACTATACATTATCCTACACACTGTTATATACATTATACTATACACTTACACACTGTTATATACATTATACTATACACTTATCCTATACATTATATATACATACTTATCCTACACACTGTATATATACATTATACACTTATCCTACACACTGTTATATACACTTATCCTATACACTTATATACATTATACTACATACTTATCCTACACACTGTTATATACATTATACTATACACTTATCCTATACATTATACTACATACTTATCCTACACACTGTTATATACATTATACTACATACTTATCCTACACACTGTTATATACATTATACTATACACTTATCCTATACATTATATACATTATACTACACACTGTTATATACATTATACTATACACTTATCCTATACATACTGTTATATACACTGTTTATACATTATACCATACACTTATCCTATACATTATACTACATTATATACTTATCCTACACACTGTTATATACATTATACTATACACTTATCCTATACATTATACTACATACTTATCCTACACACTGTTATATACATTATACTATACACTTATCCTATACATTATACTACATACTTATCCTACACACTGTTATATACATTATACTATACACTTATCCTATACATTATACATACTTACCCTACACACTTATACTGTTATATACATTATACTATACACTTATCCTATACATTATACTACTTATCCTATACTTATCCTACACACTATTATATACATTATACTATATACTTATCCTACATATACATTATATCCTATACATTATACTTATCCTACACACTGTATATATACATTATACTATACACTTATCCTATACATTATACTATATACTTATACACTTATCCTATACATTATACTATACACTTATCCTATACATTATACTATATACTTATCCTACACACTGTTATATACATTATACTATACATACTTATCCTACACACTGTTATATACATTATACTATACACTTATCCTATACATTATACTATATACTTATCCTACACACTGTTATATACATTATACTATACACTTATCCTATACATTATACTATATACTTATCCTACACACTGTTATATACATTATACTATACACTTATCCTATACATTATACTATATACTTATCCTATACATTATACTATATACTTATCCTACACACTGTTATATACATTATACATTATACTACACTTACTTATCCTCCTACACACTGTTATATACATTATACTTATCCTATACTTATCCTATACACACTGTTATATACATTATACTATACACTTATCCTATACATTATACTACATACTTATCCTACACACTGTTATATACATTATCCTATACATTATATACACTTATCCTGTTATATACATTATTATACACTTATCCTATACATTATACTACATACTTATCCTACACACTGTTATATACATTATACTATACACATCCTATACATTATACTACATACTTATCCTACACACACTTATATATACATTATACTTACACTTATACATTATACTATACTTATCCTACACACTGTTATATACATTATACTATACACTTATCCTATACATTATACTATACACTTATCCTACACACTGTTATATACATTATACTATACACTTATCCTATACATTATACTATACACTTATCCTACACACTGTTATATACATTATACTATACACTTATCCTACACATATACTATTATACTACTGTTATATACTTATCCTATACATTGTATATATACATTACTTATCCTACACACACTTATCCTATACATTATACTATACACTTATCCTACACACTGTTATATACATTATACTATACACTTATCCTATACATTATACTTATACTTATCCTACACACTGTTATATACATTATACTATACACTTATCACTATATCATTATACTATACATACACACTGTTATATACATTATACTACACATCCTATACATTATATTACACACTGTTATATACATTATACTTATACACTTATCCTATACATTATACTACTACATACTTATCCTACACACTGTTATATACATTATACTATACACTTATCCTATACATTATACTACACACTTATCCTACATACTTATTATACTTATCCTATACATTATATACACTTATCCTGTTATATACATTATATTATACTACATACTTATCCTACACACTGTTATATACATTATACTATACACTTATCCTACATACACTGTATATACACACTGTTATATTATACTATATACTTATCCTACACATTATACTATACACTTATCCTACACACTATACATTATACTATACACTTATCCTACATTACTATATACTTATCCTATACACTGTTATATATACATATACATTATATACTTATCCTATACATTATACTATACATATACACTTATCCTACACACTGTTATATACATTATACTATACACTTATCCTATACATTATACTACATACTTATCCTACATACTGTTATATACATTATACTATATACTTATCCTACACACTGTTATATACATTATACTATACACTTACATTATACTACATACTGTTATATACATTATACATACACTTATTATATACATTATACTATACACTTATTATATACATTATACTTATACACTTACTATACTTATCCTACATACATCCTACACACTGTTATATACATTATACTCATACACTTATCCTATACATTATACTATCCTACACACTGTTATATACATTATATACATTATACATTATACTACATACTTATCCTACACACTGTTATATACATTATATATACATTATACTATACACTTATCCTACACACTTTATATACATTATACTACACACTTATCCTACACACTGTTATATACATTATACTATACACTTATCCTATACATTATACTACATACTTATCCTACACACTGTTATATACATTATACTATACACTTATCCTATACATTATACTATATACTTATCCTACACACTGTTTATACATTATACTATACACTTATCCTACATACTTATACATTATACTATACACTTATCCTATACATTATACTACATACTTATCCTACACACTGTTATATACATTATATTATACTATACACTTATCCTATACATTATACTATACATTATACTACACTTATCCTACACACTGTTATATACATTATACATACACTTATCCTACTGTTATATACATTATACTATACACTTATCCTATACATTATATACATATACACTTATCCTACACACTGTTATATACATTATACTATACACTTATCCTATACATTATACTACATACTTATCCTACACACTGTTATATACATTATACTATACACTTATCCTATACATTATACTACATACTTATCCTACACATTGTTATATACATTATACTATACACTTATCCTACACACTGTTATATACATTATACTATACACTTATCCTATACATTTACTACTACTTATACTGTTATATACATTATACTATACACTTATCCTATACATTATACTACACTTATACTGTTATATACATTATACTATACACTTATCCTATACATTATACTACATACTTATCCTACACACTGTTATATACATTATACTATACACTTATCCTATACATTATACTACATACTTATCCTACACACTGTTATATACATTATACTATACACTTATCCTACATACTGTTATATACATTATACTATACACTTATCCTACATTATACTATACACTTATCCTATACATACTGTTATATACATTATACTACACACTTATCCTACACACTGTTATATACATTATACTATACACTTATCCTATACATTATACTACATACTTATCCTACACACTGTTATATACATTATACTATACACTTATCCTACACACTGTTATATACATTATACTATACATACCTTATTATACTACTACACTTATCCTATACTGTTTATATATACATACACTTATCCTACACACTGTTATATACATTATACTATACACTTATCCTATACATTATACTACATACTTATCCTACACACTGTTATATACATTATACTATACACTTATCCTATACATTATACTATACACTTATCCTATACATTATACTATACACTTATCCTATACATTATACTATACACTTATCCTATACATTATACTACATACTGTTATATACATTATACTATACACTTATCCTATACATTATACTATATACTTATCCTACACACTGTTATATACATTATACTATACACTTATCCTATACATTTATATATACATATATACTATATACACTTATCCTATACATTATACTTATACTTATCCTACACACTATTATATACATTATACTATATACTTATACTACACACTTACTGTTATATACATTATACTATACACTTATCCTATACATTATACTACATACTTATCCTACACACTGTTATATACATTATACTATATACACTTATCCTATACCACTCCACATTATACTACACTACTACGAATGTACATTTAATCCGATTTTATTTCAGTGTGTATGAAATAAAATAAAATATTATGGACGTTGAGGTTAGATTGCAGCATTTTACTTCTATCACTTGTAACTTTAAATATGGAGATATTTGGACGTTTTCAGACCATGATATAATTTACTATTGATTTATTCACTACGTCTGATAACTATTCATGAGCTAGTACGTTTAGTTTAACCCAACAATATGACAAATCACTGATATAAAACCAGGTTTTATACGAAAGCTCGTTACGAACTTATCTTCACAAAAATTGTGGTGTCATAATTTGAGATCAGAAACGGTACTAAGTTGTGTTTGGCTAATGGTAAATCTATAATTTCCAAATAAGCAATATCTTCCAGTTATAAATGTTGGCTCATAAGGTAAGACATATCTGTAACAAATAAACTGTATGTTGTAAGTTTAACTCAGTATAAGTTACAGTAATTACAGCACTTAGAATTCGTGAAAGTAATAATATTCAAAGCTTATGGACCTTGTGTTAGTTAGAATATTCAAAACATTTAGGCCTAGTTTAAATTAGATTATTCAGAGCACTTAGGCTTAGTGTAAGTTACAATATTCAAATATTCAGAGCCTTTAGACCTTTTGTAAATTAGAATATCCAAAGCTTTAAGTATTGTGTAAGTGATAATGTTCGGAATTGTAAAGCTAGTATCACAGTACAAAGTATTAAGGTATTGTGTAGGAGACAGTATTTTAAAGTACGTAGGCTTTATGTAAGCTCTAATGTCCAAATAATTTGAGCTTTGTATCCGTTACTGTATACCATGTGTTTAGGCCTTGTATAAAGTATAATATTCAGAGTGCTTGGGTCTTCAAGTTACACTTAAAGCGCTCAAGTTATTTAGGCCTTTTGTAGGTTGTAGTATTCATAGTGAAGCCTGTGTAATTGTAAACATTCACGCTTTTATCTTTTATGTCGTCGTTCAGAAAATACAAGTTAGTGTCATTTAAATACACAGCACATAAAACATCTTCACCAAGTGATCATTTAGCTTATTTTAATTAACAGAAGTACTTGTAGCTAACTAATAAAATAAATGATCAAAATTTTCATTCTGTGTAACATGTGCTTTTTTTTAAACAAGTGGGAAACTTAAAAATAAGAGTTCGGTACAAGCTTACAAAATATAATATCAACATTGATTTGAAGAAGACAGTTCACTATGTTTAAGCATCACTATGTGATTTTGCGTGCTTATATGTTTTTTGGTTGGATGATAAATGATTACCATGCATTAAGTAACGCTTAAGGTCAGGGTCCATCAGTCCGGTCCATTACTAACATATAAAAACATCAATATATGTATATGTTATATATTGCAATAGCCTGTGTGAAAGAAGCACATGGTATGATAATAGTCAGTTGCTTATAAGTCCTGATAGCAGTAAATGTTTTTTTCGTTTTTATTCTTTTGTAAACTGAGATAATATCTAATGGAACTCCCTTTCAATACATGTTACGTAAACAACAGATCATGAGACATTATCTGGAGGAAAAGTGGGAGACTTGGCCTTTCCTATGGCCCTAGCTGAGTCCAAGGGCTACGACCACCAACTTCAGAATATCGCATAAAGTCTCTTTATTCTTACAAAACAATATTCCCGAGTTCGTATCTGCAATAGACATACCAAATAGCCAAATGTGGCTTTGCGTTTAAACAAAGATTATGCCCTCTGTCGTAGGGGACCCTGAATGTACAAAACAAAAAGAAAGTAAACTACCGTATTTCCCGGCGTCGAACACTCACCACCATTTTGATTAGCTAAATTTTGAAACCAAAGACAAACCTGAGAATAAGGTTGCAGCACTTCTACCAATCTTACCAATATGTTTAGTGACTTCGGTATAGAAATCTTCGTACACACTTCTCGTTTTGTGAGCTATGTGGTTATCATATCTACCTTTGAAAGTGTGTACCTTATATTACCACTGGAAAATCTGTCTGTGTTATTGTCAGTAATAACGTTATTCTAAGCCTGGGAGTTAAAAGAATACCGGTATTACAGTACCTTATGTACAATAACCTGTTCTGGTTTATTTATTTGTTATTTTGTATTAAGTAACTTATACATGTCACTCTGGGTCGAATAGAGGGGCTTGGATTACTGTCTAGTATCGAAACGCCTCTTTTAGGCTTAGGTTTAGGCCTATGAGCAACGTAACTTCCGGCCTGAAAGACGCAGGGTAAATGTTTGAGACGTATTCTGAGAAAACAAATGGCGTCTTGGACGCCAGGAAATACGATAGATACTTGTTCCGTGCAGTCTGTTAATTCTACTAATGACAGGAAAATATGATTATTGCGAAATGAATAATCATTAATGTTTGATATTACTACTAACAGTTTGTGCTAAGACGTTCCGACAAAGGAGATTTTATACTCTTAAAATGTGAATAAAGCATTTTATTTTAATAATAGAGTTAGACAAAATAAAATTATTTTTCTCGTAACGATGCATTGTTTATTTCAACAACACTAGGAAATCAATAACTGTAGAAATGTATACGTGTGTACTCTGATGACTCTTCTACTGTTTCCTTCTTTAGAAATGTATACGTGTGTACTCTGATCACTCTTCTACTCTTTCCTTCGTTAGAAATGTATACGTGTGTACTCTGATCACTCTTCTACTGTTTCCTTCTTTTAGAAATGTATACGTGTGTACTCTGATCACTCTTCTACTGTTTCCTTCTGTTAGAAATGTATACGTGTGTACTCTGATCACTCTTCTACTCTTTCCTTCGTTAGGAATGTATACGTGTGTACTCTGATCACTCTTCTACTGTTTCCTTCGTTAGAAATGTATACCTGTGTACTCTGATCACTCTTCTATTGTTTCCTTCTGTTAGAAATGTATACCTGTGTACTCTGATCACTCTTCTAGTGTTTCCTTCATTAGAAATGTATACGTGTGTACTCTGATGACTCTTCTACTCTTTCCTTCGTTAGAAATGTATTCGTGTGTACTCTGATGACTCTTCTACTCTTTCTTCGTTAGAAATGTATACGTGTGTACTCTGATCACTCTTCTACTGTTTCCTTCGTTAGAAATGTATACGTGTGTACTCTGATGACTCTTCTACTCTTTCCTTCGTTAGAAATGTATACGTGTGTACTCTGATCACTCTTCTACTGTTTCCTTCGTTAGAAATGTATACCTATGTACTCTGATCACTCTTCTATTGTTTCCTTCGTTAGAAATGTATACGTGTGTACTCTGATCACTCTTCTACTGTTTCCTTCGTATTTTTTCTCAGTAACTTATGGTGATAAGATATTTTCGCCCAACAACTTACTTATAAAATATTTATTAATTTTCTCAATTTTCCCCACATGTGCTCCACTGTCGTCTGCCAGGCGCTAACGTGAAAGCTAAGGGCTGCTGTGTGCCAAAAAATAAAAAAAACAAAGGTAGAAATAAAATATAGATTTGACCATAAGAATAAACATAACGGATTTAATATACATTAAATTTATTTATGGATGTATTTGAAAGTAGGAGCATTATCTAAACATGCTTTCCCCTTGTCTCTTATGACGGCCTGGTGTTTAGCAGGTGCTCGAACTCGAATCTTCATCACTCAACATACCCGCCCTTTCAGCCGTGGAGACGTTATAGCTAACGATTAATCACACTATTCGTTAGAAAAAGAGGCCTAAATATTAGTGATGCAGTGCTAACTAGTTGCCTTCTCTCTAGTCAATCGATGTTAAATTAGGGACTGTTAATACAATGTCCTCGAGAAAGTCGTATACTTACACAAAAATTACACCTATTGACGTCATATCGCATGATGCGTTCAGCTTCTTTCAGATATAAAACCAATTACGGTACGGTTGCTATAGTAATGTGGCATTATTCTAAATATCGATGATTCTACGTAATAATACTGCGTTTACCGTACATCTAACAGTTACTAATGCATTGTGGGTTGGATACTAACACTAAAACAAATACAACTAAAACTGACAATGTAAAATAACACGTATCAACTGGGGTCAGGATGCTGTTACAAACCAGGAAAACACGTATCAATTCAGGTCACGAAAGAAGTTACAAATCAGGATAACACGTATCAACTCCGGTCAGAAATGTAGTTACACATCAGGATAACACGTATCAACTAGGGACAGGAATGTAATTACAAACCAGGAAAACACGTATCAAATCAGGTCACGAATGAAGTTACAAATCAGGATAACACGTATCAACTCCGGTCAGAAATGTAGTTACACATCAGGATAACACGTATCAACTAGGGACAGGAATGTAGTTACAAATCAGGATAATACATACCTTCTAGGGACAGGAATGTAGTTACAAACCAGGATAACACATATCAACTCAGATCAGGAATGTTGTTACAAATCAGGATAATACATACCTTCTAGGGACAGGAATGTAGTTACAAACCAGGATAATACATATCTTCTAGAGACAGGAATGTAGTTACAAATCAGGATAACACGTATCAACTAGGGAAAGGAATGTTGTTACAAACCAGAATGACACGTATCAACTCAGATCAGGAATATTGTTACAAAGCAGGATAACAGGTATCAACTCAGATCAGGAATGTTGTTACAAACCAGCATAACACGTATCAACTTAGGGCATAAATGTAGTAACAAATCTGGATAACACGTATCAACTAGGGACAGGAATTTAGTTACAAATCAGGATAACACGTATCAACTTGGGTCAGAAATGTAGTTACAAATCAGGATAACACGTATCAACTCAGATCAGGAATGCTGTTACAAATCAGGATAACACGTATCAACTCAGATCAGGAATGCTGTTACAAATCAGGATAACACCTATCAATTCAGATAAGGAATGTTGTCACAAACCAGGATAACACGTATCAACTAAGGGCAGAAATGTAATTACCAAACCAGCATAACACGTATCAACTCAGATAAGGAATGTTTTTACAAACCAGGATAACACGTATCAACTCAGGTCATGAATGTCGTTACAAACCAGGATAGGAGGTATTATCTAGGGACAGGAATGTAGTTACAAATCAGGATAACACGTATCAACTAGGGAAAGGAATGTCGTTACAAATCAGGATAATACATATCTCTAGGGACAGGAATGTAGTTACAAATCAGTTTAACACGTATCAACTCGGGAAAGGAATGTAGTTACAAACCAAGATAACACGTATCATCTAAGGACAGAAATGTAGTTACAAACCAGGATAACAAGTATCAACTAAGGACGGGAATGTTGTTACAAATCAGGATAACGCGTATCAACTCAGATCAGGAATGTAATTACAAATCAGGATAACACGTATCAACTAGGGAAAGGAATGTAGTTACAAATCAGGATAATACATATCTTCTAGAGACAGGAATGTAGTTACAAATCAGGATAACACGTATCAACTAGGGAAAGGAATGTAGTTACAAACCAGGATCACACGTATCAACTAAGGACGGGAATGTTATTACAAACCAGAAAACACGTATCAACTAGGGCCAGGAATGTAGTTACATATCAGGATAACACGTATCAACTTGGGACAGGAATTTAGTTACTTGCAAATCCCGATAACACGTATCAACTAGAGACAGGAATGTAGTTACAAACCAGGATAACACGTATCAACTAGGGACAGGAATGTGTCCACAAACCAGGATAGCACGAATCAACTCAGATCAGGAACGTTGTTACAAATCAGGATAATACGTATCAACTCAGATAAGGAATGTTGTTACACATCAGAATAACACGTATCAACTAGGGACAGGAATTTAGTTACAAATCAGGATAATACATACCTTCTAGGGACAGAAATGTAGTTACAAACCAGGATAACACATATCAACTCATATCAGGAATGTTGTTACAAATCAGGATAACACGTATCAACTCACATCAGGAATGTTATTACAAACCAGCATAAAACGTATCAACGCAAGTTACGAATGTAGTTACAAATCAGGATAACGCGTAACAACTCAGGTCAGGAATGTTGTTAGAAACCAGGATAATGCGTATCAACTCGGGTCAGAAATGTAGTAACAAATCAGGATAACACGTATCAACTAGGGACAGGAATGTAGTTACAAATCAGGATTGCACGTATCAACTTGGGTCAGGAATGAAATTACAAATCAGGATAATACATATCAACTTGGCAGAGGAATGTAGTTACAAATCAGTATAACACGTATCAACTAGGCACAGGAATGTGTTTACAAACCAAGATAACACATATCAACTAAGGACAGGAATGTAGTTACAAAGCAGGATAATATGTATCAACTCAGGTCAGGAATGTTGTTACAAACCAGAATGACATGTATCAACTCAGATCAGAAATATTGTTACAAAAGCAGGATAACAGGTATCAACTCAGATCAGGAATGTTGTTACAATCCAGCATAACACGTGTCAACTCAGATCAGGAATGTTGTTACAAACCAGGATAACAGTATCAACTAAGGTCAGAAATGTAGTAACAAATCAGGATAACACGTATCAACTAGGGACAGGAATGTAGTTACAAATCAGGATAACACGTATCAACTCGGGTCAGAAATGTAGTTACAAATCAGGATAACACGTATCAACTAGGGTCAGGAATGTGTTTTCAAATTAGATAACACGTATCAACTCAGATCAGGAATGCTGTTACAAATCAGGATAACACGTATCAACTCAGATCAGGAATGCTGTTACAAAACAGGATAACACGTATCAACTCAGATCAGGAATGTTATTATAAACCAGCATAACACGTATCAACTCAGATAAGGAATGTTTTACAAACCAGGATAACACGTATCAACTCAGGTCATGAATGTCGTTACAAACCAGGATAGCAGGTATTATCTAGGGACAGGAATGTAGTTACAAATCAGGATAACACGTATCAACTAGGGAAAGGAATGTCGTTACAAATCAGGATAATACATATCTTCTAGGGACAGGAATGTAGTTACAAATCAGTTTAACACGTATCAACTCGGGAAAGGAATGTAGTTACAAACCAAGATAACACGTATCATCTAAGGACAGAAATGTAGTTACAAACCAGAAAAACACGTATCAACTAGGGTCAGGAATGTAGTTACATATCAGGATAACACGTATCAACTTGGGACAGGAATGTAGTTACTTGCAAATCCCGATAACACGTATCAACTAGGGACAGGAATGTAGTTACAAACCAGGATAACACATATCAACTCAGATCAGGAATGTTGTTAAAACCAGCTTAATACGTATCAACTCAGATCAGGAATGTTATTACAAATCAGCATAACACCTATCAACTCAAATCAGGAATGTTGTTACAAACCAGGATAACACGTATCAACTCAGATCAGGAATGTAGTTACAAATCAGGATAAGACGTATCAACTAGGGAAAGGAATGTTGTTACAAATCAGGATAATACTTTCTTCTAGAGACAGGAATGTAGTTACAAATGAGGATAACACGTATCAACTAGGGAAAGGAATGTAGTTACAAACCCGGATCACACGTATCAACTAAGGACGGAATGTTGTTACAAACCAGAAAAACACGTATCAACTAGGTCAGGAATGTAGTTACATATCAGGATAACACGTATCAACTTGGGACAGGAATGTAGTTACTTGCAAACCCGATAACACGTATCAACTAGGGACAGGAATGTAGTTACAAACCAGGATAACACATATCAACTCAGATCAGGAATGTTGTTAAAACCAGCTTAATACGTATCAACTCAGATCAGGAATGTTATTACAAATCAGCATAACACCTATCAACTCAAATCAGGAATGTTGTTACAAACCAGGATAACATCTATCAACTCGGGTTTAAAAAATATAGTTACAAATTAGGATAACACGTATTAACTAGGTATAGGAATGTAGTTACAAATCAGGATAACACGTGTCAACTAAGGGCAGGAATGTAGTTACCAAACCAGAATAACACGTATCAAGTCAGATCAGGAATATTTTTACAAACAAGGATAACACGTATCAACTCAGATCATGAATGTCGTTACAAACCAGGATAACACGTATCAACTAAGGACGAGAATATTTTTACAAACCTGGATAACACGTATCAACTCAGATCAGGAATGTTATTACAAAGCAGCATAACACGTATCAACTCAGATCAGGAATGTCGTTACAAAACAGGATAACACGTATTATCTAGGGACAGGAATGTAGTTACAAACCAAGATAACACGTATCATCTAAGGACAGGAATGTAGCTACAAACCAGGATAACACGTATCAACTAAGGACGGAATGTTGTTACAAACCAGGATAACACGTATCAACTCAGATCAGGATGTAATAAGAAATGAGGATAACACGTATAAACTCGGGTCAGAAATGTAGTTACAAATCAGGATAACACGTATCAACTCAGATCAGGAATGTTGTTACAAATAAGGATAACACGTATCAACTCAGATCAGGAATGTTATTAGAAATCAGCATAACACCTATCAACTCAGATCAGGAATGTTGTTACAAACCAGGATAACATGTATCAACTCGGGTCAAAAATATAGTTACAAATTAGGATAACACGTATTAACTAGGTACAGGAATGTAGTTAGAAATCAGGATAACACGTATCAACTCAGATCAGGAATGTTTTACAAACCAGGATAACACGTATCAACTCAGATCAGGAATGTCGTTACAAACCAGGATAACACGTATTATTTAGGGACAGGAATGTAGTTACAAACCAAGATGACACGTATCATCTAAGGACAGGAATGTAGTTACAAACCAGGGTAACACGTATCATTTAAGGACAGGAATGTAGTTACAAACCATGATAACCCGTATCAACTAAGGACGGGAATGTTGTTACAAACCAGGATAACACGTATCAACTGAGATCAGGAATGTTATTACAAAACAGCATAACACGTATTAACGCAGGTCACGAATGTAGTTACATATCAGGATAACGCGTAACAACTCAGGTCAGGAATGTTGTTACAATCCAGCATAACACGTGTCAACTCAGATCAGGAATGTTGTTACAAACCAGGATAACAGTATCAACTAAGGTCAGAAATGTAGTAACAAATCAGGATAACATGTATCAACTAGGGACAGGAATGTAGTTACAAATCAGGATAACACGTATCAACTCGGGTCAGAAATGTAGTTACAAATCAGGATAACACGTATCAACTAGGGTCAGGAATGTGTTTTCAAATTAGGACAACACGTATCAACTCAGATCAGGAATGCTGTTACAAATCAGGATAACACGTATCAACTCAGATCAGGAATGTTATTATAAACCAGCATAACACGTATCAACTCAGATAAGGAATGTTTTTACAAACCAGGATAACACGTATCAACTCAGGTCATGAATGTCGTTACAAACCAGGATAGCAGGTATTATCTAGGGACAGGAATGTAGTTACAAATCAGGATAACACGTATCAACTAGGGAAAGGAATGTCGTTACAAATCAGGATAATACATATCTTCTAGGGACAGGAATGTAGTTACAAATCAGTTTAACACGTATCAACTCGGGAAAGGAATGTAGTTACAAACCAAGATAACACGTATCATCTAAGGACAGAAATGTAGTTACAAACCAGGATAACAAGTATCAACTAAGGACGGGAATGTTGTTACAAATCAGGATAACACGTATCAACTCAGATCAGGAATGTAGTTACAAATCAGGATAACACGTATCAACTAGGGAAAGGAATGTTGTTACAAATCAGGATAATACTTTCTTCTAGAGACAGGAATGTAGTTACAAATGAGGATAACACGTATCAACTAGGAAAGGAATGTAGTTACAAACCCGGATCACACGTATCAACTAAGGACGGAATGTTATTACAAACCAGAAAACACGTATCAACTAGGGTCAGGAATGTAGTTACATATCAGGATAACACGTATCAACTTGGGACAGGAATGTAGTTACTTGCAAATCCCGATAACACGTATCAACTAGGGACAGGAATGTAGTTACTTGCAAATCCCGATAACACGTATCAACTAGAGACAGGAATGTAGTTACAAACCAGGATAACACATATCAACTCAGATCAGGAATGTTGTTAAAACCAGCTTAATACGTATCAACTCAGATCAGGAATGTTATTACAAATCAGCATAACACCTATCAACTCAAATCAGGAATGTTGTTACAAACCAGGATAACATCTATCAACTCGGGTTTTAAAATATAGTTACAAATTAGGATAACACGTATTAACTAGGTATAGGAATGTAGTTACAAATCAGGATAACACGTGTCAACTAAGGGCAGGAATGTAGTTACCAAACCAGAATAACACGTATCAAGTCAGATCAGGAATATTTTTACAAACAAGGATAACACGTATCAACTCAGATCAGGAATGTCGTTACAAACCAGGATAACACGTATCAACTAAGGACGAGAATATTTTTTACAAACCTGGATAACACGTATCAACTCAGATCAGGAATGTTATTACAAAGCAGCATAACACGTATCAACTCAGATCAGGAATGTCGTTACAAAACAGGATAACACGTATTATCTAGGGACAGGAATGTAGTTACAAACCAAGATAACACGTATCATCTAAGGACAGGAATGTAGCTACAAACCAGGATAACACGTATCAACTAAGGACGGGAATGTTGTTACAAACCAGGATAACACGTATCAACTCAGATCAGGATGTAATAAAGAAATGAGGATAACACGTATAAACTCGGGTCAGAAATGTAGTTACAAATCAGGATAACACGTATCAACTCAGATCAGGAATGTTGTTACAAATAAGGATAACACGTATCAACTCAGATCAGGAATGTTGTTACAAACCAGGATAACATGTATCAACTCGGGTCAAAAATATAGTTACAAATTAGGATAACACGTATTAACTAGGTACAGGAATGTAGTTAGAAATCAGGATAACACGTATCAACTCAGATCAGGAATGTTTTACAAACCAGGATAACACGTATCAACTCAGATCAGGAATGTCGTTACAAACCAGGATAACACGTATTATTTAGGGACAGGAATGTAGTTACAAAACCAAGATGACACGTATCATCTAAGGACAGGAATGTAGTTACAAACCAGGGTAACACGTATCATTTAAGGACAGGAATGTAGTTACAAACCATGATAACCCGTATCAACTAAGGACGGGAATGTTGTTACAAACCAGGATAACACGTATCAACTGAGATCAGGAATGTTATTACAAAACAGCATAACACGTATTAACGCAGGTCACGAATGTAGTTACATATCAGGATAACGCGTAACAACTCAGGTCAGGTATGTTGTTACAAAGCAGGATAACAGGTATCAACTCAGATCAGGAATGTTGTTACAAACCAGGATAACACGTATGAATTCAGATCAGCAATGTTGTTACAAATCAGGATAACGCGTAACAACTCAGGTCAGGAATGTTGTTACAAACCAGCATAACACGTATCAACTCAGATCAGAAATGTAGTAACAAATCTGGATAACACGTATCAAATAGGGACAGAAATGTAGTTAGAAATCAGGATAACACGTACCAACTCGCGTCAGAAATGTAGTTACAAATCAGATTACACGATGAATGTTCTTGTTGTTATCCTGTGAATGTGTTTATAATTCCATGTTATCTCCTATTTTGTGTTTTGAAAGTCGTGTACATAATATTTCTGAAAATTAGTTTTATATAAAAACAATATTTTACTTCCTTTATAGAGTTCATCTAAACATTTCCACAATATCAACAGTTCTGTGTTGATTGTTACCATGAAGTTATAAATATACATACGTGTATAATGTATAGGCATAGAGGTAATTAATGCCAAGGCCTGGCCTAATCTAGTGGCTATAGCGCTCAATTTGTAATCTGCAGGTCGTGATGTCGAAACTCGTAATTCGACCTTGAACCGTGAGGGCGCTAAAAGTTATGGCCTGACCTCTTTTCACTAATAAAGAGTGGCTGAAGAGTTGGCGATGGGTGATGTTGAGTAGATGCAGTCTCCCTAATATATTTTTTCAAAATTAGGGACAAGTTTACGGAGATCGCTCTCGAGTAGCTTTAATAGCCAAACAGTATTAGTGCATATAAGTTCTGTTATATTTTCATTACCAGTTTACGAATATAACAACGAACAAATAATGCGCTAAAGTACTAACCCTACTTTAGAGCATAGTTTAACAACTGAGTTTTAATGCTGAAATTTAATCAACCCATGTATACATTTTGTGGCTTTATCTAAAAATTGGTTTGTAAATTTCACTATAAACTAGCGGGTGTTTTCTGCGTGGGGTCATAAAATATCGATAATTCTAAAAGTAAGGATACGGAACACGAACACCACGTGACGTGTATTTAAAATAAATACCCATATTGTGGTGCCACGGGATAACAAATAAAACCCATGCCATGGTAGCAGGAAACTTATATTGGATTAGAATTAGTTATCGCTAACTTAACTGAATTGATGTCGTCCAAAGGAACTCTTTATGAAACCTGCAACAGTCCCCTTAAGATAGTGTATGTATGTAAACAGGGCGATTAATCCTTGTTTGTAGCACTGACACATATACCAAATACAATAAACAGCTACTGACTTGTTTTTATTCTTATAATTATTGGACTTTTCTTCATCTCTGTGTAACTTGTACATCTTGATGAGTTCATGTCGATTACATTAGTGTTGTTTGATACACGCGCGAGCTCAAAAGACAGTAAACCGAGAGACAGTAAACCTGTTTCTGCTGCTAATTTTGTAAACTGTAAAATTTCACATTTTTTTAATTTTTCAAGTACAATTATTTTTCTGTTAGATAATAAATCGTCACCATGAACTCGTGTTTAACTGAAACATTATAACCACTACAACAACCTGTGCTATTTTATAAAATGATAAATCATCACCATGAACTCGTGTTTAACTGAAACATTATAACCACTACAAACACCTGTGTTATTTTATAAAATGATAAATCATCACCATGAACTCGTGTTTAACTGAAACATGACAACCACTTCAACAACCTGTGTTATTTTATAAAATGATAAATCATCACCATGAACTCGTGTTTAACTGAAACATTATAACGACTACAACAACCTGTGTTATTTTATAAAATGATAAATCATCACCATGAACTCGTGTTTAACTGAAACATTATAACGACTACAACAACCTGTGTTATTTTATAAGATGATAAAATCACTCATGAACTCGTGTTTAACTGAAACATTATAACCACTACAACAACCTGTGTTATTTTATAAAATGATAAATCATCACCATGAACTCGTGTTTAACTGAAACATTATAACGACTACAACAACCTGTGTTATTTTATAAAATGATAAATCATCACCATGAACTCGTGTTTAACTGAAACATTATAACCACTACAACAACCTGTGTTATTTTATAAAATGATAAATCATCACCATGAACTCGTGTTTAACTGAAACATTATAACCACTACAACAACCTGTGTTATTTTATAAAATGATAAATAATCACCATGAACTCGTGTTTAACTGAAACATTATAACCACTACAACAACCTGTGTTATTTTTATAAAATGATAAATCGCAACAATGAACTCATGTTTAACTGAAACATTATAACCACTACAACAACCTGTGTCTTAAGTTGCTATCTACCACTTCATCAGTTGTCAGTCAATCTCTAAGTTGCTGTGCACGACTTCATCAGTTGTCAGTCTGTCTCTTATGCTGCTGTTACCACCCAGCAGTTGCCAGTCTGTCTCTTAAGTTGCTGTGCACGACTTCTATCAGTTGTCGTCTTCCTTTATTTTACCACATAACGAGAATCACGATTTAAACACAACATTATTTATCTTTGTCCTGAAAACACACAATAAAACATATTCTAACAAGGTATGTGTTATTTTATCGTGTTCTGTAATAAAATATATTGTATCTCGGTGGGTTATTATATCGCGACGTGGTATGTTCTATAATAAAGATATTCTAATGAGGTGTGGGATATTATATCACTGTGTGTCGTTCTATAATAAAGATATCCCATCTAGATATGGGTTATTACATCACTGTGTACGTTCTATAATAAAGATATCCCATCTAGATATGGGTTATTACATCACTGTGTATGTTCTATAATAAATATGTTCTAACTAGATATGGGTTATTATATCACTGTATGCTATTAAACATTTTTCTCAATCACAGTTTATTCTATTTTTCTGGAATTGCGAAGACCACAAAAACTGTTTATTTTTTATCATTTTTAAAGTACCTGTACATGTCTATACACCTGTCAATGAATAGCAGTTCGTCGTTTTATAAACACTAACAGTATACGTTTGTGACTGTGAACTATGTGTAACGAAATGTTTTTTAACAGGCGTTCTCGGTATCTTTTTTTCCAATATTTTCACCTGAAATTATTAAGTAGTTGTACTTCTTTTATCTTGTGTTTATAGCAAAGTTACAAGGTCTGTTTGGCACCGTTTCTCATTTTGAGCTCCCGGCTAGAGGTAAGGGAGGCTATTCTGTAAAATTCTCACCATCAAGTTAACTAAAAATATCATATACCTCATGACTGATTCGTTTTGTATTACCAAACATCAGAGTAACATATACATATTCTACACAATTATTTATAATTATCTCCGACAGAAGCATTAAAACGTAACTTACGTGGCGACTTTGCATTTTAGCAACTCTGCACTCGCTTTTTCCTCACTCTCCACGTATTTTCTTGGCGAATTTCCGCGTTTCTTAAAACAAAAAACCGATACATGGTTACGCTCATGCAATAACAATAGAAAACAAAATTGTATATACAAAGATTCTGACGTATTGTCTTATATTTTAATGGAAAAAAATATTTATAATAACTTAATACTTTAGAACCATCCGCAACTGCGTCAATATTTTATTATCCATCTCAAATGTCCTCGACGTCAAACACTATTCTATCCATTATACCATACATATTTGATAGAATATATCTTTGATAATCTGTGAGAAATGGTTCAGTGATTTAAAGTATCGGCAAAAGTGGTGTAGTTTGATCATAAGTGTGTGTAACAAAATAAAGTCCTAATACGTAACTCAGATATTATTACACTAGAACTCAAGTTTGATATCCGCGATGCGAGCACATAAAACCCAATGTGTAACTCTGTACTTACAGAACAGAAAACTCTTCCCATACACCCGGATTCTGAGTAAATGCAGCACTTTGTCTGTGTGTTCTTGGTAATACTGAGTAAATGTGCAACAGTTTGTTTGTTCTTCGTATTAATAAGTAAATGTGCAATAATTTGTTCTTGGTATTATCGAGGAATAATATATCAATCAGTAAATGTACATCAGTTTGTTTGTTTTATATTAATGATAGATGTGCACACCAACGTGGATATCCCTTAGTAGATTTGTTTCAGTACAAACTATCTACAAATGTACACTTAATCCGGTTTTATTTTAGTGTGAATGAAATAAATAAAATATTATAGACGTTGAGGTTAGATTGCAGCATTTTACTTCTATCACTTGTAACTTTAAATATGGAGATATTTGGACGTTTTCAGACCATAATATAATGTACTATTGATTTATTCACTACGTCTGATGTAACTATTCATGAGCTGGTACGTTTAGCTTAACCCAACAATATGACAAATCACTGATATAAAAAAACCAGGTTTTACGAAAGCTCGTTACGAACTTATCTTCACAAAAAATTGTGGTGTCATAATTTGAGATCAGAAACGGTACTAAGTTGTGTTTTGGCTAATGGTAAATCTATAATTTCCAAATAAGCAATATCTTCCAGTTATAAATGTTGGCTCGGTAAGACATATCTGTAACAAATAAACTGTAATGTTGTAAGTTTAACCCAGTATAAGTTACAGTAATTACAGCACTTAGGGAATTGCGGAAAGTAATAATATTCAAAGCTTATGGACCTTGTGTTAGTTAGAATATTCAAAACATTTAGCCTAGTTTAAATTAGATTATCTGTATAACTTAGGCTTAGTAAGTTACATATTCAAATATTCAGAGCCTTTAGACC
>NC_134831.1:112815589-112872853 GCF_004210375.1 Tachypleus tridentatus
GTCTGTCTCTTAAGTTGCTGTCTACCACTCCATCAGTTGTTAGTCTGTCTCTTAAGTTGCTGTGTACCACTCCATCAGTTGTCAGTCTATCACTTAAGTTGCTGTGCACCACTTCATCAGTTGTCAGTCTATCTCTTAAGTTGCTGTGCACCACTCCATTAGTTGTCAGTCAATCTCTTAACTCTGTACTTACAGAACAGAAAACTCTTCCCTATACACCCGGATTCTTAATGAGTAAATGTGCAGCACTTTGTCTGTGTGTTCTTGGTATTACTGAGTAAATGTGCAACAGTTTGTTTGTTCTTCGTATTAATAAGTAAATGTGCAATAATTTGTTCTTGGTATTATCGAGTGAATGCGATGTCAATCAGTAAATGTACATCAGTTTGTTTGTTTTTATATTAATGAGTAGATGTGCACACGGCCAACGTGGATATCCCTTGAGAAGATTTGTTTCAGTACAAACTATCTACGAATGTACATTTAATCCGATTTTATTTCAGTGTGTATGAAATAAAATAAAATATTATGGACGTTGAGGTTAGATTGCAGCATTTTACTTCTATCACTTGTAACTTTAAATATGGAGATATTTGGACGTTTTCAGACCATGATATAATTTACTATTGATTTATTCACTACGTCTGATAACTATTCATGAGCTAGTACGTTTAGTTTAACCCAACAATATGACAAATCACTGATATAAAAACCAGGTTTTATACGAAAGCTCGTTACGAACTTATCTTCACAAAAATTGTGGTGTCATAATTTGAGATCAGAAACGGTACTAAGTTGTGTTTGGCTAATGGTAAATCTATAATTTCCAAATAAGCAATATCTTCCAGTTATAAATGTTGGCTCATAAGGTAAGACATATCTGTAACAAATAAACTGTATGTTGTAAGTTTAACTCAGTATAAGTTACAGTAATTACAGCACTTAGAATTCGTGAAAGTAATAATATTCAAAGCTTATGGACCTTGTGTTAGTTAGAATATTCAAAACATTTAGGCCTAGTTTAAATTAGATTATTCAGAGCACTTAGGCTTAGTGTAAGTTACAATATTCAAATATTCAGAGCCTTTAGACCTTTTGTAAATTAGAATATCCAAAGCTTTAAGTATTGTGTAAGTGATAATGTTCGGAATTGTAAAGCTAGTATCACAGTACAAAGTATTAAGGTATTGTGTAGGAGACAGTATTTTAAAGTACGTAGGCTTTATGTAAGCTCTAATGTCCAAATAATTTGAGCTTTGTATCCGTTACTGTATACCATGTGTTTAGGCCTTGTATAAAGTATAATATTCAGAGTGCTTGGGTCTTCAAGTTACACTTAAAGCGCTCAAGTTATTTAGGCCTTTTGTAGGTTGTAGTATTCATAGTGAAGCCTGTGTAATTGTAAACATTCACGCTTTTATCTTTTTATGTCGTCGTTCAGAAAATACAAGTTAGTGTCATTTAAATACACAGCACATAAAACATCTTCACCAAGTGATCATTTAGCTTATTTTAATTAACAGAAGTACTTGTAGCTAACTAATAAAATAAATGATCAAAATTTTCATTCTGTGTAACATGTGCTTTTTTTTTTAAACAAGTGGGAAACTTAAAAATAAGAGTTCGGTACAAGCTTACAAAATATAATATCAACATTGATTTGAAGAAGACAGTTCACTATGTTTAAGCATCACTATGTGATTTTGCGTGCTTATATGTTTTTTGGTTGGATGATAAATGATTACCATGCATTAAGTAACGCTTAAGGTCAGGGTCCATCAGTCCGGTCCATTACTAACATATAAAAACATCAATATATGTATATGTTATATATTGCAATAGCCTGTGTGAAAGAAGCACATGGTATGATAATAGTCAGTTGCTTATAAGTCCTGATAGCAGTAAATGTTTTTTTCGTTTTTATTCTTTTTGTAAACTGAGATAATATCTAATGGAACTCCCTTTCAATACATGTTACGTAAACAACAGATCATGAGACATTATCTGGAGGAAAAGTGGGAGACTTGGGCCTTTCCTATGGCCCTAGCTGAGTCCAAGGGGCTACGACCACCAACTTCAGAATATCGCATAAAGTCTCTTTATTCTTACAAAACAATATTCCCGAGTTCGTATCTGCAATAGACATACCAAATAGCCAAATGTGGCTTTGCGTTTAAACAAAGATTATGCCCTCTGTCGTGTAGGGGACCCTGAATGTACAAAACAAAAAAGAAAGTAAACTACCGTATTTCCCGGCGTCGAACACTCACCACCATTTTGATTAGCTAAATTTTGAAACCAAAGACAAACCTGAGAATAAGGTTGCAGCACTTCTACCAATCTTACCAATATGTTTAGTGACTTCGGTATAGAAATCTTCGTACACACTTCTCGTTTTTGTGAGCTATGTGGTTATCATATCTACCTTTGAAAGTGTGTACCTTATATTACCACTGGAAAATCTGTCTGTGTTATTGTCAGTAATAACGTTATTCTAAGCCTGGGGAGTTAAAAAGAATACCGGTATTACAGTACCTTATGTACAATAACCTGTTCTGGTTTATTTATTTGTTATTTTGTATTAAGTAACTTATACATGTCACTCTGGGTCGAATAGAGGGGCTTGGATTACTGTCTAGTATCGAAACGCCTCTTTTAGGCTTAGGTTTAGGCCTATGAGCAACGTAACTTCCGGCCTGAAAGACGCAGGGTAAATGTTTGAGACGTATTCTGGAGAAAACAAATGGCGTCTTGGACGCCAGGAAATACGATAGATACTTGTTCCGTGCAGTCTGTTAATTCTACTAATGACAGGAAAATATGATTATTGCGAAATGAATAATCATTAATGTTTGATATTACTACTAACAGTTTGTGCTAAGACGTTCCGACAAAGGAGATTTTATACTCTTAAAATGTGAATAAAGCATTTTATTTTAATAATAGAGTTAGACAAAATAAAATTATTTTTCTCGTAACGATGCATTGTTTATTTCAACAACACTAGGAAATCAATAACTGTAGAAATGTATACGTGTGTACTCTGATGACTCTTCTACTGTTTCCTTCTTTAGAAATGTATACGTGTGTACTCTGATCACTCTTCTACTCTTTCCTTCGTTAGAAATGTATACGTGTGTACTCTGATCACTCTTCTACTGTTTCCTTCTTTAGAAATGTATACGTGTGTACTCTGATCACTCTTCTACTGTTTCCTTCGTTAGAAATGTATACGTGTGTACTCTGATCACTCTTCTACTCTTTCCTTCGTTAGGAATGTATACGTGTGTACTCTGATCACTCTTCTACTGTTTCCTTCGTTAGAAATGTATACCTGTGTACTCTGATCACTCTTCTATTGTTTCCTTCGTTAGAAATGTATACCTGTGTACTCTGATCACTCTTCTAGTGTTTCCTTCATTAGAAATGTATACGTGTGTACTCTGATGACTCTTCTACTCTTTCCTTCGTTAGAAATGTATTCGTGTGTACTCTGATGACTCTTCTACTCTTTTCTTCGTTAGAAATGTATACGTGTGTACTCTGATCACTCTTCTACTGTTTCCTTCGTTAGAAATGTATACGTGTGTACTCTGATGACTCTTCTACTCTTTCCTTCGTTAGAAATGTATACGTGTGTACTCTGATCACTCTTCTACTGTTTCCTTCGTTAGAAATGTATACCTATGTACTCTGATCACTCTTCTATTGTTTCCTTCGTTAGAAATGTATACGTGTGTACTCTGATCACTCTTCTACTGTTTCCTTCGTATTTTTTCTCAGTAACTTATGGTGATAAGATATTTTCGCCCAACAACTTACTTATAAAATATTTATTAATTTTCTCAATTTTCCCCACATGTGCTCCACTGTCGTCTGCCAGGCGCTAACGTGAAAGCTAAGGGCTGCTGTGTGCCAAAAAATAAAAAAAACAAAGGTAGAAATAAAAATATAGATTTGACCATAAGAATAAACATAACGGATTTAATATACATTAAATTTATTTATGGATGTATTTGAAAGTAGGAGCATTATCTAAACATGCTTTCCCCCTTGTCTCTTATGACGGCCTGGTGTTTAGCAGGTGCTCGAACTCGAATCTTCATCACTCAACATACCCGCCCTTTCAGCCGTGGAGACGTTATAGCTAACGATTAATCACACTATTCGTTAGAAAAAGAGGCCTAAATATTAGTGATGCAGTGCTAACTAGTTGCCTTCTCTCTAGTCAATCGATGTTAAATTAGGGACTGTTAATACAATGTCCTCGAGAAAGTCGTATACTTACACAAAAATTACACCTATTGACGTCATATCGCATGATGCGTTCAGCTTCTTTCAGATATAAAAACCAATTACGGTACGGTTGCTATAGTAATGTGGCATTATTCTAAATATCGATGATTCTACGTAATAATACTGCGTTTACCGTACATCTAACAGTTACTAATGCATTGTGGGTTGGATACTAACACTAAAACAAATACAACTAAAACTGACAATGTAAAATAACACGTATCAACTGGGGTCAGGATGCTGTTACAAACCAGGAAAACACGTATCAATTCAGGTCACGAAAGAAGTTACAAATCAGGATAACACGTATCAACTCCGGTCAGAAATGTAGTTACACATCAGGATAACACGTATCAACTAGGGACAGGAATGTAATTACAAACCAGGAAAACACGTATCAAATCAGGTCACGAATGAAGTTACAAATCAGGATAACACGTATCAACTCCGGTCAGAAATGTAGTTACACATCAGGATAACACGTATCAACTAGGGACAGGAATGTAGTTACAAATCAGGATAATACATACCTTCTAGGGACAGGAATGTAGTTACAAACCAGGATAACACATATCAACTCAGATCAGGAATGTTGTTACAAATCAGGATAATACATACCTTCTAGGGACAGGAATGTAGTTACAAACCAGGATAATACATATCTTCTAGAGACAGGAATGTAGTTACAAATCAGGATAACACGTATCAACTAGGGAAAGGAATGTTGTTACAAACCAGAATGACACGTATCAACTCAGATCAGGAATATTGTTACAAAGCAGGATAACAGGTATCAACTCAGATCAGGAATGTTGTTACAAACCAGCATAACACGTATCAACTTAGGGCATAAATGTAGTAACAAATCAGGATAACACGTATCAACTAGGGACAGGAATTTAGTTACAAATCAGGATAACACGTATCAACTTGGGTCAGAAATGTAGTTACAAATCAGGATAACACGTATCAACTCAGATCAGGAATGCTGTTACAAATCAGGATAACACGTATCAACTCAGATCAGGAATGCTGTTACAAATCAGGATAACACCTATCAATTCAGATAAGGAATGTTGTCACAAACCAGGATAACACGTATCAACTAAGGGCAGAAATGTAATTACCAAACCAGCATAACACGTATCAACTCAGATAAGGAATGTTTTTACAAACCAGGATAACACGTATCAACTCAGGTCATGAATGTCGTTACAAACCAGGATAGGAGGTATTATCTAGGGACAGGAATGTAGTTACAAATCAGGATAACACGTATCAACTAGGGAAAGGAATGTCGTTACAAATCAGGATAATACATATCTTCTAGGGACAGGAATGTAGTTACAAATCAGTTTAACACGTATCAACTCGGGAAAGGAATGTAGTTACAAACCAAGATAACACGTATCATCTAAGGACAGAAATGTAGTTACAAACCAGGATAACAAGTATCAACTAAGGACGGGAATGTTGTTACAAATCAGGATAACGCGTATCAACTCAGATCAGGAATGTAATTACAAATCAGGATAACACGTATCAACTAGGGAAAGGAATGTAGTTACAAATCAGGATAATACATATCTTCTAGAGACAGGAATGTAGTTACAAATCAGGATAACACGTATCAACTAGGGAAAGGAATGTAGTTACAAACCAGGATCACACGTATCAACTAAGGACGGGAATGTTATTACAAACCAGAAAAACACGTATCAACTAGGGCCAGGAATGTAGTTACATATCAGGATAACACGTATCAACTTGGGACAGGAATTTAGTTACTTGCAAATCCCGATAACACGTATCAACTAGAGACAGGAATGTAGTTACAAACCAGGATAACACGTATCAACTAGGGACAGGAATGTGTCCACAAACCAGGATAGCACGAATCAACTCAGATCAGGAACGTTGTTACAAATCAGGATAATACGTATCAACTCAGATAAGGAATGTTGTTACACATCAGAATAACACGTATCAACTAGGGACAGGAATTTAGTTACAAATCAGGATAATACATACCTTCTAGGGACAGAAATGTAGTTACAAACCAGGATAACACATATCAACTCATATCAGGAATGTTGTTACAAATCAGGATAACACGTATCAACTCACATCAGGAATGTTATTACAAACCAGCATAAAACGTATCAACGCAAGTTACGAATGTAGTTACAAATCAGGATAACGCGTAACAACTCAGGTCAGGAATGTTGTTAGAAACCAGGATAATGCGTATCAACTCGGGTCAGAAATGTAGTAACAAATCAGGATAACACGTATCAACTAGGGACAGGAATGTAGTTACAAATCAGGATTGCACGTATCAACTTGGGTCAGGAATGAAATTACAAATCAGGATAATACATATCAACTTGGCAGAGGAATGTAGTTACAAATCAGTATAACACGTATCAACTAGGCACAGGAATGTGTTTACAAACCAAGATAACACATATCAACTAAGGACAGGAATGTAGTTACAAAGCAGGATAATATGTATCAACTCAGGTCAGGAATGTTGTTACAAACCAGAATGACATGTATCAACTCAGATCAGAAATATTGTTACAAAGCAGGATAACAGGTATCAACTCAGATCAGGAATGTTGTTACAATCCAGCATAACACGTGTCAACTCAGATCAGGAATGTTGTTACAAACCAGGATAACAGTATCAACTAAGGTCAGAAATGTAGTAACAAATCAGGATAACACGTATCAACTAGGGACAGGAATGTAGTTACAAATCAGGATAACACGTATCAACTCGGGTCAGAAATGTAGTTACAAATCAGGATAACACGTATCAACTAGGGTCAGGAATGTGTTTTCAAATTAGGATAACACGTATCAACTCAGATCAGGAATGCTGTTACAAATCAGGATAACACGTATCAACTCAGATCAGGAATGCTGTTACAAAACAGGATAACACGTATCAACTCAGATCAGGAATGTTATTATAAACCAGCATAACACGTATCAACTCAGATAAGGAATGTTTTTACAAACCAGGATAACACGTATCAACTCAGGTCATGAATGTCGTTACAAACCAGGATAGCAGGTATTATCTAGGGACAGGAATGTAGTTACAAATCAGGATAACACGTATCAACTAGGGAAAGGAATGTCGTTACAAATCAGGATAATACATATCTTCTAGGGACAGGAATGTAGTTACAAATCAGTTTAACACGTATCAACTCGGGAAAGGAATGTAGTTACAAACCAAGATAACACGTATCATCTAAGGACAGAAATGTAGTTACAAACCAGAAAAACACGTATCAACTAGGGTCAGGAATGTAGTTACATATCAGGATAACACGTATCAACTTGGGACAGGAATGTAGTTACTTGCAAATCCCGATAACACGTATCAACTAGGGACAGGAATGTAGTTACAAACCAGGATAACACATATCAACTCAGATCAGGAATGTTGTTAAAAACCAGCTTAATACGTATCAACTCAGATCAGGAATGTTATTACAAATCAGCATAACACCTATCAACTCAAATCAGGAATGTTGTTACAAACCAGGATAACACGTATCAACTCAGATCAGGAATGTAGTTACAAATCAGGATAAGACGTATCAACTAGGGAAAGGAATGTTGTTACAAATCAGGATAATACTTTCTTCTAGAGACAGGAATGTAGTTACAAATGAGGATAACACGTATCAACTAGGGAAAGGAATGTAGTTACAAACCCGGATCACACGTATCAACTAAGGACGGGAATGTTGTTACAAACCAGAAAAACACGTATCAACTAGGGTCAGGAATGTAGTTACATATCAGGATAACACGTATCAACTTGGGACAGGAATGTAGTTACTTGCAAATCCCGATAACACGTATCAACTAGGGACAGGAATGTAGTTACAAACCAGGATAACACATATCAACTCAGATCAGGAATGTTGTTAAAAACCAGCTTAATACGTATCAACTCAGATCAGGAATGTTATTACAAATCAGCATAACACCTATCAACTCAAATCAGGAATGTTGTTACAAACCAGGATAACATCTATCAACTCGGGTTTAAAATATAGTTACAAATTAGGATAACACGTATTAACTAGGTATAGGAATGTAGTTACAAATCAGGATAACACGTGTCAACTAAGGGCAGGAATGTAGTTACCAAACCAGAATAACACGTATCAAGTCAGATCAGGAATATTTTTACAAACAAGGATAACACGTATCAACTCAGATCATGAATGTCGTTACAAACCAGGATAACACGTATCAACTAAGGACGAGAATATTTTTACAAACCTGGATAACACGTATCAACTCAGATCAGGAATGTTATTACAAAGCAGCATAACACGTATCAACTCAGATCAGGAATGTCGTTACAAAACAGGATAACACGTATTATCTAGGGACAGGAATGTAGTTACAAACCAAGATAACACGTATCATCTAAGGACAGGAATGTAGCTACAAACCAGGATAACACGTATCAACTAAGGACAGGAATGTTGTTACAAACCAGGATAACACGTATCAACTCAGATCAGGATGTAATAAGAAATGAGGATAACACGTATAAACTCGGGTCAGAAATGTAGTTACAAATCAGGATAACACGTATCAACTCAGATCAGGAATGTTGTTACAAATAAGGATAACACGTATCAACTCAGATCAGGAATGTTATTAGAAATCAGCATAACACCTATCAACTCAGATCAGGAATGTTGTTACAAACCAGGATAACATGTATCAACTCGGGTCAAAATATAGTTACAAATTAGGATAACACGTATTAACTAGGTACAGGAATGTAGTTAGAAATCAGGATAACACGTATCAACTCAGATCAGGAATGTTTTTACAAACCAGGATAACACGTATCAACTCAGATCAGGAATGTCGTTACAAACCAGGATAACACGTATTATTTAGGGACAGGAATGTAGTTACAAACCAAGATGACACGTATCATCTAAGGACAGGAATGTAGTTACAAACCAGGGTAACACGTATCATTTAAGGACAGGAATGTAGTTACAAACCATGATAACCCGTATCAACTAAGGACGGGAATGTTGTTACAAACCAGGATAACACGTATCAACTGAGATCAGGAATGTTATTACAAAACAGCATAACACGTATTAACGCAGGTCACGAATGTAGTTACATATCAGGATAACGCGTAACAACTCAGGTCAGGAATGTTGTTACAATCCAGCATAACACGTGTCAACTCAGATCAGGAATGTTGTTACAAACCAGGATAACAGTATCAACTAAGGTCAGAAATGTAGTAACAAATCAGGATAACATGTATCAACTAGGGACAGGAATGTAGTTACAAATCAGGATAACACGTATCAACTCGGGTCAGAAATGTAGTTACAAATCAGGATAACACGTATCAACTAGGGTCAGGAATGTGTTTTCAAATTAGGACAACACGTATCAACTCAGATCAGGAATGCTGTTACAAATCAGGATAACACGTATCAACTCAGATCAGGAATGTTATTATAAACCAGCATAACACGTATCAACTCAGATAAGGAATGTTTTACAAACCAGGATAACACGTATCAACTCAGGTCATGAATGTCGTTACAAACCAGGATAGCAGGTATTATCTAGGGACAGGAATGTAGTTACAAATCAGGATAACACGTATCAACTAGGGAAAGGAATGTCGTTACAAATCAGGATAATACATATCTTCTAGGGACAGGAATGTAGTTACAAATCAGTTTAACACGTATCAACTCGGGAAAGGAATGTAGTTACAAACCAAGATAACACGTATCATCTAAGGACAGAAATGTAGTTACAAACCAGGATAACAAGTATCAACTAAGGACGGGAATGTTGTTACAAATCAGGATAACACGTATCAACTCAGATCAGGAATGTAGTTACAAATCAGGATAACACGTATCAACTAGGGAAAGGAATGTTGTTACAAATCAGGATAATACTTTCTTCTAGAGACAGGAATGTAGTTACAAATGAGGATAACACGTATCAACTAGGGAAAGGAATGTAGTTACAAACCCGGATCACACGTATCAACTAAGGACGGGAATGTTATTACAAACCAGAAAAACACGTATCAACTAGGGTCAGGAATGTAGTTACATATCAGGATAACACGTATCAACTTGGGACAGGAATGTAGTTACTTGCAAATCCCGATAACACGTATCAACTAGGGACAGGAATGTAGTTACTTGCAAATCCCGATAACACGTATCAACTAGAGACAGGAATGTAGTTACAAACCAGGATAACACATATCAACTCAGATCAGGAATGTTGTTAAAAACCAGCTTAATACGTATCAACTCAGATCAGGAATGTTATTACAAATCAGCATAACACCTATCAACTCAAATCAGGAATGTTGTTACAAACCAGGATAACATCTATCAACTCGGGTTTAAAATATAGTTACAAATTAGGATAACACGTATTAACTAGGTATAGGAATGTAGTTACAAATCAGGATAACACGTGTCAACTAAGGGCAGGAATGTAGTTACCAAACCAGAATAACACGTATCAAGTCAGATCAGGAATATTTTTACAAACAAGGATAACACGTATCAACTCAGATCAGGAATGTCGTTACAAACCAGGATAACACGTATCAACTAAGGACGAGAATATTTTTACAAACCTGGATAACACGTATCAACTCAGATCAGGAATGTTATTACAAAGCAGCATAACACGTATCAACTCAGATCAGGAATGTCGTTACAAAACAGGATAACACGTATTATCTAGGGACAGGAATGTAGTTACAAACCAAGATAACACGTATCATCTAAGGACAGGAATGTAGCTACAAACCAGGATAACACGTATCAACTAAGGACGGGAATGTTGTTACAAACCAGGATAACACGTATCAACTCAGATCAGGATGTAATAAGAAATGAGGATAACACGTATAAACTCGGGTCAGAAATGTAGTTACAAATCAGGATAACACGTATCAACTCAGATCAGGAATGTTGTTACAAATAAGGATAACACGTATCAACTCAGATCAGGAATGTTGTTACAAACCAGGATAACATGTATCAACTCGGGTCAAAAATATAGTTACAAATTAGGATAACACGTATTAACTAGGTACAGGAATGTAGTTAGAAATCAGGATAACACGTATCAACTCAGATCAGGAATGTTTTTACAAACCAGGATAACACGTATCAACTCAGATCAGGAATGTCGTTACAAACCAGGATAACACGTATTATTTAGGGACAGGAATGTAGTTACAAACCAAGATGACACGTATCATCTAAGGACAGGAATGTAGTTACAAACCAGGGTAACACGTATCATTTAAGGACAGGAATGTAGTTACAAACCATGATAACCCGTATCAACTAAGGACGGGAATGTTGTTACAAACCAGGATAACACGTATCAACTGAGATCAGGAATGTTATTACAAAACAGCATAACACGTATTAACGCAGGTCACGAATGTAGTTACATATCAGGATAACGCGTAACAACTCAGGTCAGGTATGTTGTTACAAAGCAGGATAACAGGTATCAACTCAGATCAGGAATGTTGTTACAAACCAGGATAACACGTATGAATTCAGATCAGCAATGTTGTTACAAATCAGGATAACGCGTAACAACTCAGGTCAGGAATGTTGTTACAAACCAGCATAACACGTATCAACTCAGATCAGAAATGTAGTAACAAATCTGGATAACACGTATCAAATAGGGACAGAAATGTAGTTAGAAATCAGGATAACACGTACCAACTCGCGTCAGAAATGTAGTTACAAATCAGATTACACGATGAATGTTCTTGTTGTTATCCTGTGAATGTGTTTATAATTCCATGTTATCTCCTATTTTGTGTTTTGAAAGTCGTGTACATAATATTTCTGAAAATTAGTTTTATATAAAAACAATATTTTTACTTCCTTTTATAGAGTTCATCTAAACATTTCCACAATATCAACAGTTCTGTGTTGATTGTTACCATGAAGTTATAAATATACATACGTGTATAATGTATAGGCATAGAGGTAATTAATGCCAAGGCCTGGCCTAATCTAGTGGCTATAGCGCTCAATTTGTAATCTGCAGGTCGTGATGTCGAAACTCGTAATTCGACCTTTGAACCGTGAGGGCGCTAAAAGTTATGGCCTGACCTCTTTTCACTAATAAAGAGTGGCTGAAGAGTTGGCGATGGGTGATGTTGAGTAGATGCAGTCTCCCTAATATATTTTTTCAAAATTAGGGACAAGTTTACGGAGATCGCTCTCGAGTAGCTTTTAATAGCCAAACAGTATTAGTGCATATAAGTTCTGTTATATTTTCATTACCAGTTTACGAATATAACAACGAACAAATAATGCGCTAAAGTACTAACCCTACTTTAGAGCATAGTTTAACAACTGAGTTTTAATGCTGAAATTTAATCAACCCATGTATACATTTTGTGGCTTTATCTAAAAATTGGTTTGTAAATTTCACTATAAACTAGCGGGTGTTTTCTGCGTGGGGTCATAAAATATCGATAATTCTAAAAGTAAGGATACGGAACACGAACACCACGTGACGTGTATTTAAAAATAAATACCCATATTGTGGTGCCACGGGATAACAAATAAAACCCATGCCATGGTAGCAGGGAAACTTATATTGGATTAGAATTAGTTATCGCTAACTTAACTGAATTGATGTCGTCCAAAGGAACTCTTTATGAAACCTGCAACAGTCCCCTTAAGATAGTGTACGTATGTAAACAGGGCGATTAATCCTTGTTTGTAGCACTGACACATATACCAAATACAATAAACAGCTACTGACTTGTTTTTATTCTTATAATTATTGGACTTTTCTTCATCTCTGTGTAACTTGTACATCTTGATGAGTTCATGTCGATTACATTAGTGTTGTTTGATACACGCGCGAGCTCAAAAAGACAGTAAACCGAGAGACAGTAAACCTGTTTCTGCTGCTAATTTTGTAAACTGTAAAATTTCACATTTTTTTAATTTTTCAAGTACAATTATTTTTCTGTTAGATAATAAATCGTCACCATGAACTCGTGTTTAACTGAAACATTATAACCACTACAACAACCTGTGCTATTTTATAAAATGATAAATCATCACCATGAACTCGTGTTTAACTGAAACATTATAACCACTACAACACCTGTGTTATTTTATAAAATGATAAATCATCACCATGAACTCGTGTTTAACTGAAACATGACAACCACTACAACAACCTGTGTTATTTTATAAAATGATAAATCATCACCATGAACTCGTGTTTAACTGAAACATTATAACGACTACAACAACCTGTGTTATTTTATAAAATGATAAATCATCACCATGAACTCGTGTTTAACTGAAACATTATAACGACTACAACAACCTGTGTTATTTTATAAGATGATAAATCATCACCATGAACTCGTGTTTAACTGAAACATTATAACCACTACAACAACCTGTGTTATTTTATAAAATGATAAATCATCACCATGAACTCGTGTTTAACTGAAACATTATAACGACTACAACAACCTGTGTTATTTTATAAAATGATAAATCATCACCATGAACTCGTGTTTAACTGAAACATTATAACCACTACAACAACCTGTGTTATTTTATAAAATGATAAATCATCACCATGAACTCGTGTTTAACTGAAACATTATAACCACTACAACAACCTGTGTTATTTTATAAAATGATAAATAATCACCATGAACTCGTGTTTAACTGAAACATTATAACCACTACAACAACCTGTGTTATTTTATAAAATGATAAATCGTAACAATGAACTCATGTTTAACTGAAACATTATAACCACTACAACAACCTGTGTCTCTTAAGTTGCTATCTACCACTTCATCAGTTGTCAGTCAATCTCTTAAGTTGCTGTGCACGACTTCATCAGTTGTCAGTCTGTCTCTTATGTTGCTGTCTACCACTCCAGCAGTTGCCAGTCTGTCTCTTAAGTTGCTGTGCACGACTTCATCAGTTGTCAGTCTTCCTTTTATTTTACCACATAACGAGAATCACGATTTAAACACAACATTATTTATCTTTGTCCCTGAAAACACACAATAAACATATTCTAACAAGGTATGTGTTATTTTATCGTGTTCTGTAATAAATATATTGTATCTCGGTGGGGGTTATTATATCGCGACGTATGTTCTATAATAAAGATATTCTAATGAGGTGTGGGATATTATATCACTGTGTACGTTCTATAATAAAGATATCCTATCTAGATATGGGTTATTACATCACTGTGTACGTTCTATAATAAAGATATCCTATCTAGATATGGGTTATTACATCACTGTGTATGTTCTATAATAAATATGTTCTAACTAGATATGGGTTATTATATCACTGTGTATGCTATTAAACATTTTTCTCAATCACAGTTTATTCTATTTTTCTGGAATTGCGAAGACCACAAAAACTGTTTTATTTTTTATCATTTTTAAAGTACTGTACATGTCTATACACTCTGTCAATGAATAGCAGTTCGTCGTTTTATAAACACTAACAGTATACGTTTGTGACTGTGAACTATGTGTAACGAAATGTTTTTTAACAGGCGTTCTGGGTATCTACTTTTTCCAATATTTTCACCTGAAATTATTAAGTAGTTGTACTTTTTATCTTGTGTTTATAGCAAAGTTACAAGGTCTGTTTGGCACCGTTTCTCATTTTGAGCTCCCGGCTAGAGGTAAGGAGGCTATTCTGTAAAATTCTCACCATTCAAGTTAACTAAAAATATCATATACCTCATGACTGATTCGTTTTGTATTACCAAACATCAGGAGTAACATATACATATTCTACACAATTATTTATAATTATCTCCGACAGAAGCATTAAAAACGTACTTACGTGGCGACTTTGCATTTTAGCAACTCTGCACTCGCTTTTTCCTCACTCTCCACGTATTTTCTTGGCGAATTTCCCGCGTTTCTTAAAACAAAAACCGATACATGGTTACGCTCATGCAATAACAATAGAAAACAAAATTCGTATATACAAAGATTCTGACGTATTGTCTTATATTTTAATGGAAAAAAATATTTATAATAACTTAATACTTTTAGAAAATTCCAACTTCAACTAAATTTTATAAAATTATCAACCAAGGTGTCGCTTTAATATTTTATTCTATTATCCAAATTTCTCCTTTGATTGTGTGTACAATGTTATAAACACACTTGCATAACTGCTATTCTATCCATTATACCATACATATTTGATAGAATATATCTTTGATAATACTGTGAGAAATGGTTCAGTGATTTAAAGTATCGGCAAAAGTGGTGTAGTTTGATCATAAGTGTGTGTAACAAAATAAAGTCCTAACATAATACGTAACTCAGATATTATTACACTAGAACTCAAGTTTTGATATCCGCGATGTGCAGAGCACATAAAACCCAATGTGTAACTCTGTACTTACAGAACAGAAAACTCTTCCCTATACACCCGGATTCTTAATGAGTAAATGTGCAGCACTTTGTCTGTGTGTTCTTGGTATTACTGAGTAAATGTGCAACAGTTTGTTTGTTCTTCGTATTAATAAGTAAATGTGCAATAATTTGTTCTTGGTATTATCGAGTGAATACGATATCAATCAGTAAATGTACATCAGTTTGTTTGTTTTTATATTAATGAGTAGATGTGCACACGGCCAACGTGGATATCCCTTGAGTAGATTTGTTTCAGTACAAACTATCTACAAATGTACACTTAATCCGGTTTTATTTTAGTGTGAATGAAATAAAATAAAATATTATAGACGTTGAGGTTAGATTGCAGCATTTTACTTCTATCACTTGTAACTTTAAATATGGAGATATTTGGACGTTTTCAGACCATAATATAATGTACTATTGATTTATTCACTACGTCTGATAACTATTCATGAGCTAGTACGTTTAGTTTAACCCAACAATATGACAAATCACTGATATAAAAACCAGGTTTTATACGAAAGCTCGTTACGAACTTATCTTCACAAAAATTGTGGTGTCATAATTTGAGATCAGAAACGGTACTAAGTTGTGTTTGGCTAATGGTAAATCTATAATTTCCAAATAAGCAATATCTTCCAGTTATAAATGTTGGCTCATAAGGTAAGACATATCTGTAACAAATAAACTGTATGTTGTAAGTTTAACTCAGTATAAGTTACAGTAATTACAGCACTTAGAATTCGTGAAAGTAATAATATTCAAAGCTTATGGACCTTGTGTTAGTTAGAATATTCAAAACATTTAGGCCTAGTTTAAATTAGATTATTCAGAGCACTTAGGCTTAGTGTAAGTTACAATATTCAAATATTCAGAGCCTTTAGACCTTTTGTAAATTAGAATATCCAAAGCTTTAAGTATTGTGTAAGTGATAATGTTCGGAATTGTAAAGCTAGTATCACAGTACAAAGTATTAAGGTCTTGTGTAGGAGACAGTATTTTAAAGTACGTAGGCTTTATGTAAGCTCTAATGTCCAAATAATTTGAGCTTTGTATCCGTTACTGTATACCATGTGTTTAGGCCTTGTATAAAGTATAATATTCAGAGTGCTTGGGTCTTCAAGTTACACTTAAAGCGCTCAAGTTATTTAGGCCTTTTGTAGGTTGTAGTATTCATAGTGAAGCCTGTGTAATTGTAAACATTCACGCTTTTTATCTTTTTATGTCGTCGTTCAGAAAATACAAGTTAGTGTCATTTAAATACACAGCACATAAAACATCTTCACCAAGTGATCATTTAGCTTATTTTAATTAACAGAAGTACTTGTAGCTAACTAATAAAATAAATGATCAAAATTTTCATTCTGTGTAACATGTGCTTTTTTTTTAAAACAAGTGGGAAACTTAAAAATAAGAGTTCGGTACAAGCTTACAAAATATAATATCAACATTGATTTGAAGAAGACAGTTCACTATGTTTAAGCATCACTATGTGATTTTGCGTGCTTATATGTTTTTTGGTTGGATGATAAATGATTACCATGCATTAAGTAACGCTTAAGGTCAGGGTCCATCAGTCCGGTCCATTACTAACATATAAAAACATCAATATATGTATATGTTATATATTGCAATAGCCTGTGTGAAAGAAGCACATGGTATGATAATAGTCAGTTGCTTATAAGTCCTGATAGCAGTAAATGTTTTTTTCGTTTTTATTCTTTTTGTAAACTGAGATAATATCTAATGGAACTCCCTTTCAATACATGTTACGTAAACAACAGATCATGAGACATTATCTGGGGGAAAAGTGGGAGACTTGGGCCTTTCCTATGGCCCTAGCTGAGTCCAAGGGGCTACGACCACCAACTTCAGAATATCGCATAAAGTCTCTTTATTCTTACAAAACAATATTCCCGAGTTCGTATCTGCAATAGACATACCAAATAGCCAAATGTGGCTTTGCGTTTAAACAAAGATTATGCCCTCTGTCGTGTAGGGGACCCTGAATGTACAAAACAAAAAGGAACGTAAACTACCGTATTTCCCGGCGTCGAACACTCACCACCATTTTGATTAGCTAAATTTTGAAACCAAAGACTTGCAGCACTTCTACCAATCTTACCAATATGTTTAGTGACTTCGGTATAGAAATCTTCGTACACACTTCTCGTTTTTGTGAGCTATGTGGTTATCATATCTACCTTTGAAAGTGTGTACCTTATATTACCACTGGAAAATCTGTCTGTGTTATTGTCAGTAATAACGTTATTCTAAGCCTGGGGAGTTAAAAAGAATACCGGTATTACAGTACCTTATGTACAATAACCTGTTCTGGTTTATTTATTTGTTA
This sequence comes from Tachypleus tridentatus, assembly GCF_004210375.1. Classification (NCBI taxonomy): domain Eukaryota; kingdom Metazoa; phylum Arthropoda; class Merostomata; order Xiphosura; family Limulidae; genus Tachypleus; species Tachypleus tridentatus. The sequence continues at coordinate 112,833,775 of NC_134831.1, forward strand.
TTTTGTATTAAGTAACTTATACATGTCACTCTGGGTCGAATAGAGGGGCTTGGATTACTGTCTAGTATCGAAACGCCTCTTTTAGGCTTAGGTTTAGGCCTATGAGCAACGTAACTTCCGGCCTGAAAGACGCAGGGTAAATGTTTGAGACGTATTCTGGAGAAAACAAATGGCGTCTTGGACGCCAGGAAATACGATAGATACTTGTTCCGTGCAGTCTGTTAATTCTACTAATGACAGGAAAATATGATTATTGCGAAATGAATAATCATTAATGTTTGATATTACTACTAACAGTTTGTGCTAAGACGTTCCGACAAAGGAGATTTTATACTCTTAAAATGTGAATAAAGCATTTTATTTTAGTAATAGAGTTAGACAAAATAAAATTATTTTTCTCGTAACGATGCATTGTTTATTTCAACAACACTAGAAATCAATAACTGTAGAAATGTATACGTGTGTACTCTGATGACTCTTCTACTGTTTCCTTCTTTAGAAATGTATACGTGTGTACTCTGATCACTCTTCTACTCTTTCCTTCGTTAGAAATGTATACGTGTGTACTCTGATCACTCTTCTACTGTTTCCTTCTTTAGAAATGTATACGTGTGTACTCTGATCACTCTTCTACTGTTTCCTTCGTTAGAAATGTATACGTGTGTACTCTGATCACTCTTCTACTCTTTCCTTCGTTAGGAATGTATACGTGTGTACTCTGATCACTCTTCTACTGTTTCCTTCGTTAGAAATGTATACCTGTGTACTCTGATCACTCTTCTATTGTTTCCTTCGTTAGAAATGTATACCTGTGTACTCTGATCACTCTTCTAGTGTTTCCTTCATTAGAAATGTATACGTGTGTACTCTGATGACTCTTCTACTCTTTCCTTCGTTAGAAATGTATACGTGTGTACTCTGATCACTCTTCTACTGTTTCCTTCGTTAGAAATGTATACGTGTGTACTCTGATCACTCTTATACTGTTTCCTTCGTTAGAAATGTATTCGTGTGTACTCTGATCACTCTTCTACTGTTTCCTTCGTTAAAAATGTATACGTGTGTACTCTGATGACTCTTCTACTCTTTCCTTCGTTAGAAATGTATACGTGTGTACTCTGATCACTCTTCTACTGTTTCCTTCGTATTTTTTCTCAGTAACTTATGGTGATATGATATTTTCGCCCAACAACTTACTTATAAAATATTTATTAATTTTCTCAATTTTCCCCACATGTGCTCCACTGTCGTCTGCCAGGCGCTAACGTGAAAGCTTAGGGCTGCTGTGTGCCAAAAAATAAAAAAAACAAAGGTAGAAATAAAAATATAGATTTGACCATAAGAATAAACATAACGGATTTAATATACATTAAATTTATTTATGGATGTATTTGAAAGTAGGAGCATTATCTAAACATGCTTTCCCCCTTGTCTCTTATGACGGCCTGGTGATTAGCAGGTGCTCGAACTCGAATCTTCATCATTCAACATACCCGCCCTTTCAGCCGTGGAGACGTTATAGCTAACGATTAATCACACTATTCGTTAGAAAAAGAGGCCTAAATATTAGTGATGCAGTGCTAACTAGTTGCCTTCTCTCTAGTCAATCGATGTTAAATTAGGGACTGTTAATACAATGTCCTCGAGAAAGTCGTATACTTACACAAAAATTACACCTATTGACGTCATATCGCATGATGCGTTCTGCTTCTTTCAGATATAAAAACCAATTACGGTACGGTTGCTATAGTAATGTGGCATTATTCTAAATATCGATGATTCTACGTAATAATACTGCGTTTACCGTACATCTAACAGTTACTAATGCATTGTGGGTTGGATACTAACACTAAAACAAATACAACTAAAACTGACAATGTAAAATAACACGTATCAACTGGGGTCAGGATGCTGTTACAAACCAGGAAAACACGTATCAATTCAGGTCACGAAAGAAGTTACAAATCAGGATAACACGTATCAACTCCGGTCAGAAATGTAGTTACACATCAGGATAACACGTATCAACTAGGGACAGGAATGTAATTACAAACCAGGAAAACACGTATCAACTCAGGTCACGAATGAAGTTACAAATCAGGATAACACGTATCAACTCCGGTCAGAAATGTAGTTACACATCAGGATAACACGTATCAACTAGGGACAGGAATGTAGTTACAAATCAGGATAATACATACCTTCTAGGGACAGGAATGTAGTTACAAACCAGGATAACACATATCAACTCAGATCAGGAATGTTGTTACAAATCAGGATAATACATACCTTCTAGGGACAGGAATGTAGTTACAAACCAGGATAACACATATCAACTCAGATCAGGAATGTTATTACAAATCAGGATAACACGTATCAACTCACATCAGGAATGTTATTACAAACAAGCATAAAACGTATCAACGCAAGTTACGAATGTAGTTACAAATAAGGATAATGCGTATCAACTCGGGTCAGAAATGTAGTAACAAATCAGGATAACACGTATCAACTAGGGACAGGAATGTAGTTACAAATCAGGATAGCACGTATCAACTCGGGTCAGGAATGAAATTACAAATCAGGATAATACATATCAACTTGCCACAGGAATGTAGTTACAAATCAGTATAACACGTATCAACTAGGGACAGGAATGTAGTTACAAATCAGGATAGCACGTATCAACTCGGGTCAGGAATGAAATTACAAATCAGGATAATACATATCAACTTGGCACAGGAATGTAGTTACAAATCAGTATAACACTTATCAACTACGGACAGGAATGTGTTTACAAACCAAGATAACATATATCAACTGAGGACAGGAATATAGTTACAAAGCAGGATAACATGTATCAACTCAGGTCAGGAATGTTGTTACAAACTAGGATGACATGTATCAACTCAGATCAGAGATATTGTTACAAAGCAGGATAACATGTATCAACTCAGATCAGGAATGTTGTTACAAACCAGGATAACAGTATCAACTAAGGTCAGAAATGTAGTAACAAATCAGGATAACACGTATCAACTAGGGACAGGAATGTGTTTACAAACCAAGATAACACATATCAACTAAGGACAGGAATGTAGTTACAAACCAGGAGAACACGTATCAACTAGGGACAGGAATGTGTCTACAAACCAGGATAGCACGTATCAACTCAGATCAAGAACGTTGTTACAAATCAGGATAATACGTATCAACTCAGATAAGGAATGTTGTTACAAATCAGGATAACACGTATCAACTCAGATCAGGAATGTTATTACAAACCAGCATAACACCTATCAATTCAGATAAGGAATGTTGTTACAAACCAGGATAACACATATAAACTAAAGACGGGAATGTTGTTACAAACCAGCATAACACGTATCAACTCAGATTAGGAATGTTATTACAAAACAGCACAACACGAATCAACGCAGGTCACGAATGTAGTTACAAATCAGGATAACGCGTAACAACTCAGGTCAGGAATGTTGTTACAAACCAGGATGACACGTATCAACTCAGATAAGGAATATTGTTACAAAGCAGGATAACAGGTATCAACTCAGATCAGGAATGTTGTTACAAACCAGCATAACACGTATCAACTTAGGGCATAAATGTAGTAACAAATCTGGATAACACGTATCAACTAGGGACAGGAATTTAGTTACAAATCAGGATAACACCTGTCAACTAAGGGCAGGAATGTAGTTACCAAACCAGAATAACACGTATCAAGTCAGATCAGGAATATTTTTACAAACAAGGATAACACGTATCAACTCAGATCAGGAATGTCGTTACAAACCAGGATAACACGTATCAACTCAGGTCATGAATGTCGTTACAAACCAGGATAGCAGGTATTATCTAGGGACAGGAATGTAGTTACTTGCAAATCCCGATAACACGTATCAACTAGGGACAGGAATGTAGTTACTTGCAAATCCCGATAACACGTATCAACTAGAGACAGGAATGTAGTTACAAACCAGGATAACACATATCAACTCAGATCAGGAATGTTGTTAAAAACCACCTTAATACGTATCAACTCAGATCAGGAATGTTATTACAAATCAGCATAACACCTATCAACTCAAATCAGGAATGTTGTTACAAACCAGGATAACATCTATCAACTCGGGTTTAAAATATAGTTACAAATTAGGATAACACGTATTAACTAGGTATAGGAATGTAGTTACAAATCAGGATAACACCTGTCAACTAAGGGCAGGAATGTAGTTACCAAACCAGAATAACACGTATCAAGTCAGATCAGGAATATTTTTACAAACAAGGATAACACGTATCAACTCAGATCAGGAATGTCGTTACAAACCAGGATAACACGTATCAACTAAGGACGAGAATATTTTTACAAACCAGGATAACACGTATCAACTCAGATCAGGAATGTCGTTACAAAACAGGATAACACGTATTATCTAGGGACAGGAATGTAGTTACAAACCAAGATAACACGTATCAACTAAGGACGGGAATGTTGTTACAAACCAGGATAACACGTATCAACTCAGATCAAGATGTAATAAGAAATGAGGATAACACGTATAAACTCGGGTCAGAAATGTAGTTACAAATCAGGATAGCACGTATCAACTCAGATCAGGAATGTTGTTACAAATAAGGATAACACGTATCAACTCAGATCAGGAATGTTATTAGAAATCAGCATAACACCTATCAACTCAGATCAGGAATGTTGTTACAAACCATGATAACATGTATCAACTCGGGTCAAAAATATAGTTACAAATTAGGATAACACGTATTAACTAGGTACAGGAATGTAGTTAGAAATCAGGATAACACGTATCAACTGAGATCAGGAATGTTATTACAAAACAGCATAACACGTATTAACGCAGGTCACGAATGTAGTTACATATCAGGATAACGCGTAACAACTCAGGTCAGGAATGTTGTTACAAAGCAGGATAACAGGTATCAACTCAGATCAGGAATGTTGTTACAAACCAGGATAACACGTATGAACTCAGATCAGCAATGTTGTTACAAATCAGGATAACGCGTAACAACTCAGGTCAGGAATGTTGTTACAAACCAGCATAACACGTATCAACTCAGATCAGAAATGTAGTAACAAATCTGGATAACACGTATCAAATAGGGACAGAAATGTAGTAACAAATCAGGATAACACGTATCAACTAGGGACAGGAATGTGTTTACAAACCAAGATAACACATATCAACTAAGGACAGGAATGTAGTTACAAACCAGGAGAACACGTATCAACTAGGGACAGGAATGTGTCTACAAACCAGGATAGCACGTATCAACTCAGATCAAGAACGTTGTTACAAATCAGGATAATACGTATCAACTCAGATAAGGAATGTTGTTACAAATCAGGATAACACGTATCAACTCAGATCAGGAATGTTATTACAAACCAGCATAACACCTATCAATTCAGATAAGGAATGTTGTTACAAACCAGGATAACACGTATAAACTAAAGACGGGAATGTTGTTACAAACCAGCATAACACGTATCAACTCAGATTAGGAATGTTATTACAAAACAGCACAACACGAATCAACGCAGGTCACGAATGTAGTTACAAATCAGGATAACGCGTAACAACTCAGGTCAGGAATGTTGTTACAAACCAGGATGACACGTATCAACTCAGATCAGGAATATTGTTACAAAGCAGGATAACAGGTATCAACTCAGATCAGGAATGTTGTTACAAACCAGCATAACACGTATCAACTTAGGGCATAAATGTAGTAACAAATCTGGATAACACGTATCAACTCAGATCAGGAATGCTGTTACAAATCAGGATAACACGTATCAACTCAGATCAGGAATGTTATTACAAACCAGCATAACACCTATCAATTCAGATAAGGAATGTTGTTACAAACCAGGATAACACGTATCAACTCAGGGCAGGAATGTAATTACCAAACCAGCATAACACGTATCAACTCAGGTCATGAATGTCGTTACAAACCAGGATAGGAGGTATTATCTAGGGACAGGAATGTAGTTACAAGTCAGGATAACACGTATCAACTAGGGAAAGGAATGTTGTTACAAATCAGTTTAACACGTATCAACTCGGGAAAGGAATGTAGTTACAAACCAAGATAACACGTATCATCTAAGGACAGAAATGTAGTTACAAACCAGGATAACAAGTATCAACTAAGGACGGGAATGTTGTTACAAATCAGGATAACGCGTATCAACTCAGATGAGGAATGTAGCTACAAATCAGGATAACACGTATCAACTAGGGAAAGGAATGTAGTTACAAACCAGGATCACACGTATCAACTAAGGACGGGAATGTTATTACAAACCAGAAAAACACGTATCAACTAGGGCCAGGAATGTAGTTACATATCAGGATAACACGTATCAACTTGGGACAGGAATGTAGTTACTTGCAAATCCCGATAACACGTATCAACTAGAGACAGGAATGTAGTTACAAACCAGGATAACACGTATCAACTAGGGACAGGAATGTGTCTACAAACCAGGATAGCACGTATCAACTCAGATCAGGAACGTTGTTACAAATCAGGATAATACGTATCAACTCAGATAAGGAATGTTGTTACACATCAGAATAACACGTATCAACTAGGAGCAGGAATGTAGTTACAAATCAGGATAATACATACCTTCTAGGGACAGGAATGTAGTTACAAACCAGGATAACACATATCAACTCATATCAGGAATGTTGTTACAAATCAGGATAACACGTATCAACTCACATCAGGAATGTTATTACAAACCAGCATAAAACGTATCAACGCAAGTTACGAATGTAGTTACAAATCAGGATAACGCGTAACAACTCAGGTCAGGAATGTTGTTAGAAACCAGGATAATGCGTATCAACTCGGGTCAGAAATGTAGTAACAAATCAGGATAACACGTATCAACTAGGGACAGGAATGTAGTTACAAATCAGGATAGCACGTATCAACTCGGGTCAGGAATGAAATTACAAATCAGGATAATACATATCAACTTGGCAGAGGAATGTGTTTACAAACCAATATAACACATATCAACTAAGGACAGGAATGTAGTTACAAAGCAGGATAACATGTATCAACTCAGGTCAGGAATGTTGTTACAAACCAGAATGACATGTATCAACTCAGATCAGAAATATTGTTACAATCCAGCATAACACGTGTCAACTCAGATCAGGAATGTTGTTACAAACCAGGATAACAGTATCAACTAGGGACAGGAATGTAGTTACAAATCTGGATAACACGTATCAACTCGGGTCAGAAATGTAGTTACAAATCAGGATAACACGTATCAACTAGGGTCAGGAATGTGTTTTCAAATTAGGATAACACGTATCAACTCAGATCAGGAATGCTGTTACAAATCAGGATAACACGTATCAACTCAGATCAGGAATGCTGTTACAAATCAGGATAACACGTATCAACTCAGATCAGGAATGTTATTATAAACCAGCATAACACGTATCAACTCAGATAAGGAATGTTTTTACAAACCAGGATAACACGTATCAACTCAGGTCATGAATGTCGTTACAAACCAGGATAGCAGGTATTATCTAGGGACAGGAATGTAGTTACAAATCAGGATAACACGTATCAACTAGGGACAGGAATGTCGTTACAAATCAGGAAAACACGTATCAACTCAGGTCACGAATGAAGTTACAAATCAGGATAACACGTATCAACTCCGGTCAGAAATGTAGTTACACATCAGGATAACACGTATCAACTAGGGACAGGAATGTAGTTACAAATCAGGATAATACATACCTTCTAGGAACAGGAATGTAGTTACAAACCAGGATAACACATATCAACTCAGATCAGGAATGTTGTTACAAATCAGGATAATACATACCTTCTAGGGACAGGAATGTAGTTACAAACCAGGATAACACATATCAACTCAGATCAGGAATGTTATTACAAATCAGGATAACACGTATCAACTCACATCAGGAATGTTATTACAAACCAGCATAAAACGTATCAACGCAAGTTACGAATGTAGTTACAAATAAGGATAATGCGTATCAACTCGGGTCAGAAATGCAGTAACAAATCAGGATAACACGTTTCAACTAGGGACAGGAATGTAGTTAGAAATCAGGATAGCACGTATCAATTCGGGTCAGGAATGAAATTACAAATCAGGATAATACATATCAACTTGGCACAGGAATGTAGTTACAAATCAGTATAACACGTATCAACTAGGGACAGGAATGTAGTTACAAATCAGGACAGCACATATCAACTCGGGTCAGGAATGAAATTACAAATCAGGATAATACATATCAACTTGGCACAGGAATGTAGTTACAAATCAGTATAACACTTATCAACTAGGGACAGGAATGTGTTTACAAACCAAGATAACACATATGAACTGAGGACAGGAATGTAGTTACAAAGCAGGATAACATGTATCAACTCAGGTCAGGAATGTTGTTACAAACCAGGATAACAGTATCAACTATGGTCAGAAATGTAGTAACAAATCAGGATAACACGTATCAACTAGGGACAGGAATGTGTTTACAAACCAAGATAACACATATCATCTAAGGACAGGAATGTAGTTACAAACCAGGAGAACACGTATCAACTAGGGGCAGGAATGTGTCTACAAACCAGGATAGCACGTATCAACTCAGATCAAGAACGTTGTTACAAATCAGGATAATACGTATCAACTCAGATAAGGAATGTTGTTACAAATCAGGATAACACGTATCAACTCAGATCAGGAATGTTATTACAAACCAGCATAACACCTATCAATTCAGATAAGGAATTTTGTTACAAACCAGGATAACACGTATAAACTAAAGACGGGAATGTTGTTACAAACCAGCATAACACGTATCAACTCAGATTAGGAATGTTATTACAAAACAGCACAACACGAATCAACGCAGGTCACGAATGTAGTTACAAATCAGGATAACGCGTAACAACTCAGGTCAGGAATGTTGTTACAAACCAGGATGACACGTATCAACTCAGATCAGGAATATTGTTACAAAGCAGGATAACAGGTATCACCTCAGATCAGGAATGCTGTTACAAATCAGGATAACACGTATCAACTCAGATCAGGAATGTTATTACAAACCAGCATAACACCTATCAATTCAGATAAGGAATGTTGTTACAAACCAGGATAACACGTATCAACTCAGGGCAGGAATGTAATTACCAAACCAGCATAACACGTATCAACTCAGGTCATGAATGTCGTTACAAACCAGGATAGGAGGTATTATCTAGGGACAGGAATGTAGTTACAAGTCAGGATAACACGTATCAACTAGGGAAAGGAATGTCGTTACAAATCAGTTTAACACGTATCAACTCGGGAAAGGAATGTAGTTACAAACCAAGATAACACGTATCATCTAAGGACAGAAATGTAGTTACAAACCAGGATAACAAGTATCAACTAAGGACGGGAATGTTGTTACAAATCAGGATAACGCGTATCAATTCAGATCAGGAATGTAGCTACAAATCAGGATAACACGTATCAACTAGGGAAAGGAATGTAGTTACAAACCAGGATCACACGTATCAACTAAGGACGGGAATGTTATTACAAACCAGAAAAACACGTATCAACTAGGGCCAGGAATGTAGTTACATATCAGGATAACACGTATCAACTTGGGACAGGAATGTAGTTACTTGCAAATCCCGATAACACGTATCAACTAGGGACAGGAATGTAGTTACTTGCAAATCCCGATAACACGTATCAACTAGAGACAGGAATGTAGTTACAAACCACGATAACACGTATCAACTAGGGACAGGAATGTGTCTACAAACCAGGATAGCACGTATCAACTCAGATCAGGAACGTTGTTACAAATCAGGATAATACGTATCAACTCAGATAAGGAATGTTGTTACACATCAGAATAACACGTATCAACTAGGAGCAGGAATGTAGTTACAAATCAGGATAATACATACCTTCTAGGGACAGGAATGTAGTTACAAACCAGGATAACACATATCAACTCATATCAGGAATGTTTTTACAAATCAGGATAACACGTATCAACTCACATCAGGAATGTTATTACAAACCAGCATAAAACGTATCAACGCAAGTTACGAATGTAGTTACAAATCAGGATAACGCGTAACAACTCAGGTCAGGAATGTTGTTAGAAACCAGGATAATGCGTATCAACTCGGGTCAGAAATGTAGTAACAAATCAGGATAACACGTATCAACTAGGGACAGGAATGTAGTTACAAATCAGGATAGCACGTATCAACTCGGGTCAGGAATGAAATTACAAATCAGGATAATACATATCAACTTGGGAGAGGAATGTAGTTACAAATCAGTATAACACGTATCAACTAGGCACAGGAATGTGTTTACAAACCAAGATAACACATATCAACTAAGGAGAGGAATGTAGTTACAAAGCAGGATAACATGTATCAACTCAGGTCAGGAATGTTGTTACAAACCAGAATGACATGTATCAACTCAGATCAGAAATATTGTTACAAAGCAGGATAACAGGTATCAACTCAGATCAGGAATGTTGTTACAATCCAGCATAACACGTGTCAACTCAGATCAGGAATGTTGTTACAAACCAGGATAACAGTATCAACTAGGGACAGGAATGTAGTTACAAATCAGGATAACACGTATCAACTCGGGTCAGAAATGTAGTTACAAATCAGGATAACACGTATCAACTAGGGTCAGGAATGTGTTTTCAAATTAGGATAACACGTATCAACTCAGATCAGGAATGCTGTTACAAATCAGGATAACACGTATCAACTCAGATCAGGAATGCTGTTACAAATCAGGATAACACGTATCAACTCAGATCAGGAATGTTATTATAAACCAGCATAACACGTATCAACTCAGATAAGGAATGTTTTTACAAACCAGGATAACACGTATCAACTCAGGTCATGAATGTCGTTACAAACCAGGATAACACGTATCAACTAGGGAAAGGAATGTCGTTACAAATCAGGATAATACATATCTTGTAGGGACAGGAATGTAGTTACAAATCAGTTTAACACGTATCAACTCGGGAAAGGAATGTAGTTACAAACCAAGATAACACGTATCATCTAAGGACAGAAATGTAGTTACAAACCAGGATAACAAGTATCAACTAAGGACGGGAATGTTGTTACAAATCAGGATAACACGTATCAACTCAGATCAGGAATGTAGTTACAAAGCAGGATAACACGTATCAACTAGGGAAAGGAATGTAGTTACAAATCAGGATAATACCTATCTTCTAGAGACAGGAATGTAGTTACAAATGAGGATAACACGTATCAACTAGGGAAAGGAATGTAGTTACAAACCAGGATCACACGTATCAACTAGGGTCAGGAATGTAGTTACATATCAGGATAACACGTATCAACTTGGGACAGGAATGTAGTTACTTGCAAATCCCGATAACACGTATCAACTAGGGACAGGAACGTAGTTACTTGCAAATCCCGATAACACGTATCAACTAGAGACAGGAATGTAGTTACAAACCAGGATAACATATATCAACTCAGATCAGGAATGTTGTTAAAAACCAGCTTAATACGTATCAACTCAGATCAGGAATGTTATTACAAATCAGCATAACACCTATCAACTCAAATCAGGAATGTTGTTACAAACCAGGATAACATCTATCAACTCGGGTTTAAAATATAGTTACAAATTAGGATAACACGTATTAACTAGGTATAGGAATGTAGTTACAAATCAGGATAACACCTGTCAACTAAGGGCAGGAATGTAGTTACCAAACCAGAATAACACGTATCAAGTCAGATCAGGAATATTTTTACAAACAAGGATAACACGTATTAACTAGGTATAGGAATGTAGTTACAAATCAGGATAACACCTGTCAACTAAGGGCAGGAATGTAGTTACCAAACCAGAATAACACGTATCAAGTCAGATCAGGAATATTTTTACAAACAAGGATAACACGTATCAACTCAGATCAGGAATGTCGTTACAAACCAGGATAACACGTATCAACTAAGGACGAGAATATTTTTACAAACCAGGATAACACGTATCAACTCAGATCAGGAATGTCGTTACAAACCAAGATAACACGTATCAACTAAGGACGGGAATGTTGTTACAAACCAGGATAACATGTATCAACTCAGATCAGAAATATTGTTACAAAGCAGGATAACAGGTATCAACTCAGATCAGGAATGTTGTTACAATCCAGCATAACACGTGTCAACTCAGATCAGGAATGTTGTTACAAACCAGGATAACAGTATCAACTAGGGACAGGAATGTAGTTACAAATCAGGATAACACGTATCAACTCGGGTCAAAAATGTAGTTACAAATCAGGATAACACGTATCAACTAGGGTCAGGAATGTGTTTTCAAATTAGGATAACACGTATCAACTCAGATCAGGAATGCTGTTACAAATCAGGATAACACGTATCAACTCAGATCAGGAATGCTGTTACAAATCAGGATAACACGTATCAACTCAGATCAGGAATGTTATTATAAACCAGCATAACACGTATCAACTCAGATAAGGAATGATTTTACAAACCAGGATAACACGTATCAACTCAGGTCATGAATGTCGTTACAAACCAGGATAGCAGGTATTATCTAGGGACAGGAATGTAGTTACAAATCAGGATAACACGTATCAACTAGGGAAAGGAATGTCGTTACAAATCAGGATAATACATATCTTGTAGGGACAGGAATGTAGTTACAAATCAGTTTAACACGTATCAACTCGGGAAAGGAATGTAGTTACAAACCAAGATAACACGTATCATCTAAGGACAGAAATGTAGTTACAAACCAGGATAACAAGTATCAACTAAGGACGGGAATGTTGTTACAAATCAGGATAACAGGTATCAACTCAGATCAGGAATGTAGTTACAAAGCAGGATAACACGTATCAACTAGGGAAAGGAATGTAGTTACAAATCAGGATAATACCTATCTTCTAGAGACAGGAATGTAGTTACAAATGAGGATAACACGTATCAACTTGGGAAAGGAATGTAGTTACAAACCAGGATCACACGTATCAACTAAGGACGGGAATGTTATTACAAACCAGAAAAACACGTATCAACTAGGGTCAGGAATGTAGTTACATATCAGGATAACACGTATCAACTTGGGACAGGAATGTAGTTACTTGCAAATCCCGATAACACGTATCAACTAGGGACAGGAATGTAGTTACTTGCAAATCCCGATAACACGTATCAACTAGAGACAGGAATGTAGTTACAAACCAGGATAACATATATCAACTCAGATCAGGAATGTTGTTAAAAACCAGCTTAATACGTATCAACTCAGATCAGGAATGTTATTACAAATCAGCATAACACCTATCAACTCAAATCAGGAATGTTGTTACAAACCAGGATAACATCTATCAACTCGGGTTTAAAATATAGTTACAAATTAGGATAACACGTATTAACTAGGTATAGGAATGTAGTTACAAATCAGGATAACACCTGTCAACTAAGGGCAGGAATGTAGTTACCAAACCAGAATAACACGTATCAAGTCAGATCAGGAATATTTTTACAAACAAGGATAACACGTATCAACTCAGATCAGGAATGTCGTTACAAACCAGGATAACACGTATCAACTCAGGTCATGAATGTCGTTACAAACCAGGATAACAGGTATTATCTAGGGACAGGAATGTAGTTACTTGCAAATCCCGATAACACGTATCAACTAGGGACAGGAATGTAGTTACTTGCAAATCCCGATAACACGTATCAACTAGAGACAGGAATGTAGTTACAAACCAGGATAACACATATCAACTCAGATCAGGAATGTTGTTAAAAACCAGCTTAATACGTATCAACTCAGATCAGGAATGTTATTACAAATCAGCATAACACCTATCAACTCAAATCAGGAATGTTGTTACAAACCAGGATAACATCTATCAACTCGGGTTTAAAATATAGTTACAAATTAGGATAACACGTATTAACTAGGTATAGGAATGTAGTTACAAATCAGGATAACACCTGTCAACTAAGGGCAGGAATGTAGTTACCAAACCAGAATAACACGTATCAAGTCAGATCAGGAATATTTTTACAAACAAGGATAACACGTATCAACTCAGATCAGGAATGTCGTTACAAACCAGGATAACACGTATCAACTAAGGACGAGAATATTTTTACAAACCAGGATAACACGTATCAACTCAGATCAGGAATGTCGTTACAAAACAGGATAACACGTATTATCTAGGGACAGGAATGTAGTTACAAACCAAGATAACACGTATCAACTAAGGACGGGAATGTTGTTACAAACCAGGATAACATGTATCAACTCAGATCAGAAATATTGTTACAAAGCAGGATAACAGGTATCAACTCAGATCAGGAATGTTGTTACAATCCAGCATAACACGTGTCAACTCAGATCAGGAATGTTGTTACAAACCAGGATAACAGTATCAACTAGGGACAGGAATGTAGTTACAAATCAGGATAACACGTATCAACTCGGGTCAAAAATGTAGTTACAAATCAGGATAACACGTATCAACTAGGGTCAGGAATGTGTTTTCAAATCAGGATAACACGTATCAACTCAGATCAGGAATGCTGTTACAAATCAGGATAACACGTATCAACTCAGATCAGGAATGCTGTTACAAATCAGGATAACACGTATCAACTCAGATCAGGAATGTTATTATAAACCAGCATAACACGTATCAACTCAGATAAGGAATGATTTTACAAACCAGGATAACACGTATCAACTCAGGTCATGAATGTCGTTACAAACCAGGATAGCAGGTATTATCTAGGGACAGGAATGTAGTTACAAATCAGGATAACACGTATCAACTAGGGAAAGGAATGTCGTTACACATCAGGATAATACATATCTTGTAGGGACAGGAATGTAGTTACAAATCATTTTAACACGTATCAACTCGGGAAAGGAATGTAGTTACAAACCAAGATAACACGTATCATCTAAGGACAGAAATGTAGTTACAAACCAGGATAACAAGTATCAACTAAGGACGGGAATGTTGTTACAAATCAGGATAACACGTATCAACTCAGATCAGGAATGTAGTTACAAAGCAGGATAACACGTATCAACTAGGGAAAGGAATGTAGTTACAAATCAGGATAATACCTATCTTCTAGAGACAGGAATGTAGTTACAAATGAGGATAACACGTATCAACTAGGGAAAGGAATGTAGTTACAAACCAGGATCACACGTATCAACTAAGGACGGGAATGTTATTACAAACCAGAAAAACACGTATCAACTAGGGTCAGGAATGTAGTTACATATCAGGATAACACGTATCAACTTGGGACAGGAATGTAGTTACTTGCAAATCCCGATAACACGTATCAACTAGGGACAGGAATGTAGTTACTTGCAAATCCCGATAACACGTATCAACTAGAGACAGGAATGTAGTTACAAACCAGGATAACATATATCAACTCAGATCAGGAATGTTGTTAAAAACCAGCTTAATACGTATCAACTCAGATCAGGAATGTTATTACAAATCAGCATAACACCTATCAACTCAAATCAGGAATGTTGTTACAAACCAGGATAACATCTATCAACTCGGGTTTAAAATATAGTTACAAATTAGGATAACACGTATTAACTAGGTATAGGAATGTAGTTACAAATCAGGATAACACCTGTCAACTAAGGGCAGGAATGTAGTTACCAAACCAGAATAACACGTATCAAGTCAGATCAGGAATATTTTTACAAACAAGGATAACACGTATCAACTCAGATCAGGAATGTCGTTACAAACCAGGATAACACGTATCAACTCAGGTCATGAATGTCGTTACAAACCAGGATAACAGGTATTATCTAGGGACAGGAATGTAGTTACTTGCAAATCCCGATAACACGTATCAACTAGGGACAGGAATGTAGTTACTTGCAAATCCCGATAACACGTATCAACTAGAGACAGGAATGTAGTTACAAACCAGGATAACACATATCAACTCAGATCAGGAATGTTGTTAAAAACCAGCTTAATACGTATCAACTCAGATCAGGAATGTTATTACAAATCAGCATAACACCTATCAACTCAAATCAGGAATGTTGTTACAAACCAGGATAACATCTATCAACTCGGGTTTAAAATATAGTTACAAATTAGGATAACACGTATTAACTAGGTATAGGAATGTAGTTACAAATCAGGATAACACCTGTCAACTAAGGGCAGGAATGTAGTTACCAAACCAGAATAACACGTATCAAGTCAGATCAGGAATATTTTTACAAACAAGGATAACACGTATCAACTCAGATCAGGAATGTCGTTACAAACCAGGATAACACGTATCAACTAAGGACGAGAATATTTTTACAAACCAGGATAACACGTATCAACTCAGATCAGGAATGTCGTTACAAAACAGGATAACACGTATTATCTAGGGACAGGAATGTCGTTACAAACCAAGATAACACGTATCAACTAAGGACGGGAATGTTGTTACAAACCAGGATAACATGTATCAACTCAGATCAGAAATATTGTTACAAAGCAGGATAACAGGTATCAACTCAGATCAGGAATGTTGTTACAATCCAGCATAACACGTGTCAACTCAGATCAGGAATGTTGTTACAAACCAGGATAACAGTATCAACTAGGGACAGGAATGTAGTTGCAAATCAGGATAACACGTATCAACTCGGGTCAAAAATGTAGTTACAAATCAGGATAACACGTATCAACTAGGGTCAGGAATGTGTTTTCAAATTAGGATAACACGTATCAACTCAGATCAGGAATGCTGTTACAAATAAGGATAACACGTATCAACTCAGATCAGGAATGCTGTTACAAATCAGGATAACACGTATCAACTCAGATCAGGAATGTTATTATAAACCAGCATAACACGTATCAACTCAGATAAGGAATGATTTTACAAACCAGGATAACACGTATCAACTCAGGTCATGAATGTCGTTACAAACCAGGATAGCAGGTATTATCTAGGGACAGGAATGTAGTTACAAATCAGGATAACACGTATCAACTAGGGAAAGGAATGTCGTTACAAATCAGGATAATACATATCTTGTAGGGACAGGAATGTAGTTACAAATCATTTTAACACGTATCAACTCGGGAAAGGAATGTAGTTACAAACCAAGATAACACGTATCATCTAAGGACAGAAATGTAGTTACAAACCAGGATAACAAGTATCAACTAAGGACGGGAATGTTGTTACAAATCAGGATAACACGTATCAACTCAGATCAGGAATGTAGTTACAAAGCAGGATAACACGTATCAACTAGGGAAAGGAATGTAGTTACAAATCAGGATAATACCTATCTTCTAGAGACAGGAATGTAGTTACAAATGAGGATAACACGTATCAACTAGGGAAAGGAATGTAGTTACAAACCAGGATCACACGTATCAACTAAGGACGGAATGTTATTACAAACCAGAAAACACGTATCAACTAGGGTCAGGAATGTAGTTACATATCAGGATAACACGTATCAACTTGGGACAGGAATGTAGTTACTTGCAAATCCCGATAACACGTATCAACTAGGGACAGGAATGTAGTTACTTGCAAATCCCGATAACACGTATCAACTAGAGACAGGAATGTAGTTACAAACCAGGATAACATATATCAACTCAGATCAGGAATGTTGTTAAAAACCAGCTTAATACGTATCAACTCAGATCAGGAATGTTATTACAAATCAGCATAACACCTATCAACTCAAATCAGGAATGTTGTTACAAACCAGGATAACATCTATCAACTCGGGTTTAAAATATAGTTACAAATTAGGATAACACGTATTAACTAGGTATAGGAATGTAGTTACAAATCAGGATAACACCTGTCAACTAAGGGCAGGAATGTAGTTACCAAACCAGAATAACACGTATCAAGTCAGATCAGGAATATTTTTACAAACAAGGATAACACGTATCAACTCAGATCAGGAATGTCGTTACAAACCAGGATAACACGTATCAACTCAGGTCATGAATGTCGTTACAAACCAGGATAACAGGTATTATCTAGGGACAGGAATGTAGTTACTTGCAAATCCCGATAACACGTATCAACTAGGGACAGGAATGTAGTTACTTGCAAATCCCGATAACACGTATCAACTAGAGACAGGAATGTAGTTACAAACCAGGATAACACATATCAACTCAGATCAGGAATGTTGTTAAAAACCAGCTTAATACGTATCAACTCAGATCAGGAATGTTATTACAAATCAGCATAACACCTATCAACTCAAATCAGGAATGTTGTTACAAACCAGGATAACATCTATCAACTCGGGTTTAAAATATAGTTACAAATTAGGATAACACGTATTAACTGGGTATAGGAATGTAGTTACAAATCAGGATAACACCTGTCAACTAAGGGCAGGAATGTAGTTACTAAACCAGAATAACACGTATCAAGTCAGATCAGGAATATTTTTACAAACAAGGATAACACGTATCAACTCAGATCAGGAATGTCGTTACAAACCATGATAACACGTATCAATTTAGATCAGGAATGTCGTTACAAAACAGGATAACACGTATTATCTAGGGACAGGAATGTAGTTACAAACCAAGATAACACGTATCAACTAAGGACGGGAATGTTGTTACAAACCAGGATAACACGTATCAACTCAGATCAAGATGTAATAAGAAATGAGGATAACACGTATAAACTCGGGTCAGAAATGTAGTTACAAATCAGGATAGCACGTATCAACTCAGATCAAAAATGTTGTTACAAATAAGGATAACACGTATCAACTCAGATCAGGAATGTTATTAGAAATCAGCATAACACCTATCAACTCAGATCAGGAATGTTGTTACAAACCATGATAACATGTATCAACTCGGGTCAAAAATATAGTTACAAATTAGGATAACACGTATTAACTAGGTACAGGAATGTAGTTAGAAATCAGGATAACACATATCAACTCAGATCAGGAATGTTTTTACAAACCAGGATAACACGTATCAACTCAGACCAGGAATGTCGTTACAAACCAGGATAACGCGTATTATTTAGGGACAGGAATGTAGTTACAAACCAAGATGACACGTATCATCTAAGGACAGGAATGTAGTTACAAACCAGGGTAACACGTATCATTTAAGGACAGGAATGTAGTTACAAACGAGTATAACAGGTATCAACTAAGGACGGGAATGTTGTTACAAACCAGGATAACACGTATCAACTGAGATCAGGAATGTTATTACAAAACAGCATAACACGTATTAACGCAGGTCACGAATGTAGTTACATATCAGGATAACGCGTAACAACTCAGGTCAGGAATGTTGTTACAAAGCAGGATAACAGGTATCAACTCAGATCAGGAATGTTGTTACAAACCAGGATAACACGTATGAACTCAGATCAGAAATGTAGTAACAAATCTGGATAACACGTATCAAATAGGGACAGAAATGTAGTTAGAAATCAGGATAACACGTACCAACTCGCGTCAGAAATGTAGTTACAAATCAGATTACACGATGAATGTTCTTGTTGTTATCCTGTGAATGTGTTTATAATTCCAGGTTACCTCCTATTTTCTGTTTTGAAAGTCGTGTACATAATATTTCTGAAAATTAGTTTTATATAAAAACAATATTTTTACTTCCTTTTATAGAGTTCATCTAAACATTCCCACAATATCAACAGTTCTGTGTTGATTGTTTCCATGAAGTTATAAATATACATACGTGTATAATGTATAGGCATAGAGGTAATTAATGCCAAGGCCTGGCCTAATCTAGTGGCTATAGCGCTCAATTCGTAATCTGCAGGTCGTGATGTCGAAACTCGTAATTCGACCTTTGAACCGTGTGCGCGCTAAAAGTTATGGCCAGACCTCTTTTCACTAATAAAGAGTGGCTGAAGAGTTGGCGATGGGTGATGTTGAGTAGATGCAGTCTCCCTAATATATTTTTTCAAAATTAGGGACAAGTTTACGGAGATCGCTCTCGAGTAGCTTTTAATAGCCAAACAGTATTAGTGCATATAAGTTCTGTTATATTTTCATTACCAGTTTACGAATATAACAACGAACAAATAATGCGCTAAAGTACTAACCCTACTTTAGAGCATAGTTTAACAACTGAGTTTTAATGCTGAAATTTAATCAACCCATGTATACATTTTGTGGCTTTATCTAAAAATTGGTTTGTAAATTTCACTATAAACTAGCGGGTGTTTTCTGCGTGGGGTCATAAAATATCGATAATTCTAAAAGTAAGGATACGGAACACGAACACCACGTGACGTGTATTTAAAAATAAATACCCATATTGTGGTGCCACGGGATAACAAATAAAACCCATGCCATGGTAGCAGTGAAACTTATATTGGATTAGAATTAGTTATCGCTAACTTAACTGAATTGATGTCGTCCAAAGGAACTCTTTATGAAACCTGCAACAGTCCCCTTAAGATAGTGTACCTGTGTAAACAGGGCGATTAATCCTTGTTTGTAGCACTGACACATATACCAAATACAATAAACAGCTACTGACTTGTTTTTATTCTTATAATTATTGGACTTTTCTTCATCTCTGTGTAACTTGTACATCTTGATGAGTTCATGTCGATTACATTAGTGTTGTTTGATACACGCGCGAGCTGATATAGACAGTAAACCTAGAGACAGTAAACCTGTTTCTGCTGCTAATTTTGTAAACTGTAAAATTTCAAATTTTTTTAATTTTTCAAGTACAATTATTTTTCTGTTAGATAATAAATCGTCACCATGAACTCGTGTTTAACTGAAACATTATAACCACTACAACAACCTGTGTTATTTTATAAAATGATAAATCATCACCATGAACTCGTGTTTAACTGAAACATTATAACCACTACAACAACCTGTGTTATTTTATAAAATGATAAATCATCACCATGAACTCGTGTTTAACTGAAACATTACAACCACTACAACAACCTGTGTTATTTTATAAAATGATAATTCATCACCATGAACTCGTGTTTAACTGAAACATTATGACCACTACAACAACCTGTGTTATTTTATAAAATGATAAATCATCACCATGAACTCGTGTTTAACTGAAACATTATAACCACTACAACAACCTGTGTTATTTTATAAAATGATAAATCATCACCATGAACTCGTGTTTAACTGAAACATTATAACCACTACAACACCTGTGTTATTTTATAAAATGATAAATCATCACCATGAACTCGTGTTTAACTGAAACATGACAACCACTACAACAACCTGTGTTATTTTATAAAATGATAAATCATCACCATGAACTCGTGTTTAACTGAAACATTATAACGACTACAACAACCTGTGTTATTTTATAAAATGATAAATCATCACCATGAACTCGTGTTTAACTGAAACATTATAACCACTACAACAACCTGTGTTATTTTATAAAATGATAAATCATCACCATGAACTCGTGTTTAACTGAAACATTATAACCACTACAACAACCTGTGTTATTTTATAAAATGATAAATCATCACCATGAACTCGTGTTTAACTGAAACATTATAACCACTACAACAACCTGTGTTATTTTATAAAATGATAAATCATCACCATGAACTCGTGTTTAACTGAAACATTATAACCACTACAACAACCTGTGTTATTTTATAAAATGATAAATAATCACCATGAACTCGTGTTTAACTGAAACATTATAACCACTACAACAACCTGTGTTATTTTATAAAATGATAAATCGTAACAATGAACTCATGTTTAACTGAAACATTATAACCACTACAACAACCTGTGTTATTTTATAAAATGATAAATAATCACCATGAACTCGTGTTTAACTGAAACATTATAACCACTACAACAACCTGTGTTATTTTATAAAATGATAAATCGTAACAATGAACTCATGTTTAACTGAAACATTATAACCACTACAACACCTGTGTTATTTTATAAAATGATAAATCATCACCATGAACTCGTGTTTAACTGAAACATTATAACCACTACAACAACCTGTGTTATTTTATAAAATGATAAATCATCACCATGAACTCGTGTTTAACTGAAACATTATAACCACTACAACAACCTGTGTTATTTTATAAAATGATAAATCATCACCATGAACTCGTGTTTAACTGAAACATTATAACCACTACAACAACCTGTGTTATTTTATAAAATGATAAATCATCACCATGAACTCGTGTTTAACTGAAACATTATAACCACTACAACAACCTGTGTTATTTTATAAAATGATAAATCATCACCATGAACTCGTGTTTAACTGAAACATTATAACCACTACAACAACCTGTGTTATTTTATAAAATGATAAATCATCACCATGAACTCGTGTTTAACTGAAACATTATAACCACTACAACAACCTGTGTTATTTTATAAAATGATAAATCATCACCATGAACTCGTGTTTAACTGAAACATTATAACCACTACAACAACCTGTGTTATTTTATAAAATGATAAATCATCACCATGAACTCGTGTTTAACTGAAACATTATAACCACTACAACAACCTGTGTTATTTTATAAAATGATAAATCATCACCATGAACTCGTGTTTAACTGAAACATTATAACCACTACAACAACCTGTGTTATTTTATAAAATGATAAATCATCACCATGAACTCGTGTTTAACTGAAACATTATAACCACTACAACAACCTGTGTTATTTTATAAAATGATAAATCATCACCATGAACTCGTGTTTAACTGAAACATTATAACCACTACAACAACCTGTGTTATTTTATAAAATGATAAATCATCACCATGAACTCGTGTTTAACTGAAACATTATAACCACTACAACAACCTGTGTTATTTTATAAAATGATAAATCATCACCATGAACTCGTGTTTAACTGAAACATTATAACCACTACAACAACCTGTGTTATTTTATAAAATGATAAATCATCACCATGAACTCGTGTTTAACTGAAACATTATAACCACTACAACAACCTGTGTTATTTTATAAAATGATAAATCATCACCATGAACTCGTGTTTAACTGAAACATTATAACCACTACAACAACCTGTGTTATTTTATAAAATGATAAATCATCACCATGAACTCGTGTTTAACTGAAACATTATAACCACTACAACAACCTGTGTTATTTTATAAAATGATAAATCATCACCATGAACTCGTGTTTAACTGAAACATTATAACCACTACAACAACCTGTGTTATTTTATAAAATGATAAATCATCACCATGAACTCGTGTTTAACTGAAACATTATAACCACTACAACAACCTGTGTTATTTTATAAAATGATAAATCATCACCATGAACTCGTGTTTAACTGAAACATTATAACCACTACAACAACCTGTGTTATTTTATAAAATGATAAATCATCACCATGAACTCGTGTTTAACTGAAACATTATAACCACTACAACAACCTGTGTTATTTTATAAAATGATAAATCATCACCATGAACTCGTGTTTAACTGAAACATTATAACCACTACAACAACCTGTGTTATTTTATAAAATGATAAATCATCACCATGAACTCGTGTTTAACTGAAACATTATAACCACTACAACAACCTGTGTTATTTTATAAAATGATAAATCATCACCATGAACTCGTGTTTAACTGAAACATTATAACCACTACAACAACCTGTGTTATTTTATAAAATGATAAATCATCACCATGAACTCGTGTTTAACTGAAACATTATAACCACTACAACAACCTGTGTTATTTTATAAAATGATAAATCATCACCATGAACTCGTGTTTAACTGAAACATTATAACCACTACAACAACCTGTGTTATTTTATAAAATGATAAATCATCACCATGAACTCGTGTTTAACTGAAACATTATAACCACTACAACAACCTGTGTTATTTTATAAAATGATAAATCATCACCATGAACTCGTGTTTAACTGAAACATTATAACCACTACAACAACCTGTGTTATTTTATAAAATGATAAATCATCACCATGAACTCGTGTTTAACTGAAACATTATAACCACTACAACAACCTGTGTTATTTTATAAAATGATAAATCATCACCATGAACTCGTGTTTAACTGAAACATTATAACCACTACAACAACCTGTGTTATTTTATAAAATGATAAATCATCACCATGAACTCGTGTTTAACTGAAACATTATAACCACTACAACAACCTGTGTTATTTTATAAAATGATAAATCATCACCATGAACTCGTGTTTAACTGAAACATTATAACCACTACAACAACCTGTGTTATTTTATAAAATGATAAATCATCACCATGAACTCGTGTTTAACTGAAACATTATAACCACTACAACAACCTGTGTTATTTTATAAAATGATAAATCATCACCATGAACTCGTGTTTAACTGAAACATTATAACCACTACAACAACCTGTGTTATTTTATAAAATGATAAATCATCACCATGAACTCGTGTTTAACTGAAACATTATAACCACTACAACAACCTGTGTTATTTTATAAAATGATAAATCATCACCATGAACTCGTGTTTAACTGAAACATTATAACCACTACAACAACCTGTGTTATTTTATAAAATGATAAATCATCACCATGAACTCGTGTTTAACTGAAACATTATAACCACTACAACAACCTGTGTTATTTTATAAAATGATAAATCATCACCATGAACTCGTGTTTAACTGAAACATTATAACCACTACAACAACCTGTGTTATTTTATAAAATGATAAATCATCACCATGAACTCGTGTTTAACTGAAACATTATAACCACTACAACAACCTGTGTTATTTTATAAAATGATAAATCATCACCATGAACTCGTGTTTAACTGAAACATTATAACCACTACAACAACCTGTGTTATTTTATAAAATGATAAATCATCACCATGAACTCGTGTTTAACTGAAACATTATAACCACTACAACAACCTGTGTTATTTTATAAAATGATAAATCATCACCATGAACTCGTGTTTAACTGACAACCATTATAACCACTACAACATTATAACCTGTGTTATTTTATAAGATGATAAATCATCACCATGAACTCGTGTTTAACTGAAACATTATAACCACTACAACAACCTGTGTTATTTTATAAAATGATAAATCATCACCATGAACTCGTGTTTAACTGAAACATTATAACCACTACAACAACCTGTGTTATTTTATAAAATGATAAATCATCACCATGAACTCGTGTTTAACTGAAACATTATAACCACTACAACAACCTGTGTTATTTTATAAAATGATAAATCATCACCATGAACTCGTGTTTAACTGAAACATTATAACCACTACAACAACCTGTGTTATTTTATAAAATGATAAATCATCACCATGAACTCGTGTTTAACTGAAACATTATAACCACTACAACAACCTGTGTTATTTTATAAAATGATAAATCATCACCATGAACTCGTGTTTAACTGAAACATTATAACCACTACAACAACCTGTGTTATTTTATAAAATGATAAATCATCACCATGAACTCGTGTTTAACTGAAACATTATAACCACTACAACAACCTGTGTTATTTTATAAAATGATAAATCATCACCATGAACTCGTGTTTAACTGAAACATTATAACCACTACAACAACCTGTGTTATTTTATAAAATGATAAATCATCACCATGAACTCGTGTTTAACTGAAACATTATAACCACTACAACAACCTGTGTTATTTTATAAAATGATAAATCATCACCATGAACTCGTGTTTAACTGAAACATTATAACCACTACAACAACCTGTGTTATTTTATAAAATGATAAATCATCACCATGAACTCGTGTTTAACTGAAACATTATAACCACTACAACAACCTGTGTTATTTTATAAAATGATAAATCATCACCATGAACTCGTGTTTAACTGAAACATTATAACCACTACAACAACCTGTGTTATTTTATAAAATGATAAATCATCACCATGAACTCGTGTTTAACTGAAACATTATAACCACTACAACAACCTGTGTTATTTTATAAAATGATAAATCATCACCATGAACTCGTGTTTAACTGAAACATTATAACCACTACAACAACCTGTGTTATTTTATAAAATGATAAATCATCACCATGAACTCGTGTTTAACTGAAACATTATAACCACTACAACAACCTGTGTTATTTTATAAAATGATAAATCATCACCATGAACTCGTGTTTAACTGAAACATTATAACCACTACAACAACCTGTGTTATTTTATAAAATGATAAATCATCACCATGAACTCGTGTTTAACTGAAACATTATAACCACTACAACAACCTGTGTTATTTTATAAAATGATAAATCATCACCATGAACTCGTGTTTAACTGAAACATTATAACCACTACAACAACCTGTGTTATTTTATAAAATGATAAATCATCACCATGAACTCGTGTTTAACTGAAACATTATAACCACTACAACAACCTGTGTTATTTTATAAAATGATAAATCATCACCATGAACTCGTGTTTAACTGAAACATTATAACCACTACAACAACCTGTGTTATTTTATAAAATGATAAATCATCACCATGAACTCGTGTTTAACTGAAACATTATAACCACTACAACAACCTGTGTTATTTTATAAAATGATAAATCATCACCATGAACTCGTGTTTAACTGAAACATTATAACCACTACAACAACCTGTGTTATTTTATAAAATGATAAATCATCACCATGAACTCGTGTTTAACTGAAACATTATAACCACTACAACAACCTGTGTTATTTTATAAAATGATAAATCATCACCATGAACTCGTGTTTAACTGAAACATTATAACCACTACAACAACCTGTGTTATTTTATAAAATGATAAATCATCACCATGAACTCGTGTTTAACTGAAACATTATAACCACTACAACAACCTGTGTTATTTTATAAAATGATAAATCATCACCATGAACTCGTGTTTAACTGAAACATTATAACCACTACAACAACCTGTGTTATTTTATAAAATGATAAATCATCACCATGAACTCGTGTTTAACTGAAACATTATAACCACTACAACAACCTGTGTTATTTTATAAAATGATAAATCATCACCATGAACTCGTGTTTAACTGAAACATTATAACCACTACAACAACCTGTGTTATTTTATAAAATGATAAATCATCACCATGAACTCGTGTTTAACTGAAACATTATAACCACTACAACAACCTGTGTTATTTTATAAAATGATAAATCATCACCATGAACTCGTGTTTAACTGAAACATTATAACCACTACAACAACCTGTGTTATTTTATAAAATGATAAATCATCACCATGAACTCGTGTTTAACTGAAACATTATAACCACTACAACAACCTGTGTTATTTTATAAAATGATAAATCATCACCATGAACTCGTGTTTAACTGAAACATTATAACCACTACAACAACCTGTGTTATTTTATAAAATGATAAATCATCACCATGAACTCGTGTTTAACTGAAACATTATAACCACTACAACAACCTGTGTTATTTTATAAAATGATAAATCATCACCATGAACTCGTGTTTAACTGAAACATTATAACCACTACAACAACCTGTGTTATTTTATAAAATGATAAATCATCACCATGAACTCGTGTTTAACTGAAACATTATAACCACTACAACAACCTGTGTTATTTTATAAAATGATAAATCATCACCATGAACTCGTGTTTAACTGAAACATTATAACCACTACAACAACCTGTGTTATTTTATAAAATGATAAATCATCACCATGAACTCGTGTTTAACTGAAACATTATAACCACTACAACAACCTGTGTTATTTTATAAAATGATAAATCATCACCATGAACTCGTGTTTAACTGAAACATTATAACCACTACAACAACCTGTGTTATTTTATAAAATGATAAATCATCACCATGAACTCGTGTTTAACTGAAACATTATAACCACTACAACAACCTGTGTTATTTTATAAAATGATAAATCATCACCATGAACTCGTGTTTAACTGAAACATTATAACCACTACAACAACCTGTGTTATTTTATAAAATGATAAATCATCACCATGAACTCGTGTTTAACTGAAACATTATAACCACTACAACAACCTGTGTTATTTTATAAAATGATAAATCATCACCATGAACTCGTGTTTAACTGAAACATTATAACCACTACAACAACCTGTGTTATTTTATAAAATGATAAATCATCACCATGAACTCGTGTTTAACTGAAACATTATAACCACTACAACAACCTGTGTTATTTTATAAAATGATAAATCATCACCATGAACTCGTGTTTAACTGAAACATTATAACCACTACAACAACCTGTGTTATTTTATAAAATGATAAATCATCACCATGAACTCGTGTTTAACTGAAACATTATAACCACTACAACAACCTGTGTTATTTTATAAAATGATAAATCATCACCATGAACTCGTGTTTAACTGAAACATTATAACCACTACAACAACCTGTGTTATTTTATAAAATGATAAATCATCACCATGAACTCGTGTTTAACTGAAACATTATAACCACTACAACAACCTGTGTTATTTTATAAAATGATAAATCATCACCATGAACTCGTGTTTAACTGAAACATTATAACCACTACAACAACCTGTGTTATTTTATAAAATGATAAATCATCACCATGAACTCGTGTTTAACTGAAACATTATAACCACTACAACAACCTGTGTTATTTTATAAAATGATAAATCATCACCATGAACTCGTGTTTAACTGAAACATTATAACCACTACAACAACCTGTGTTATTTTATAAAATGATAAATCATCACCATGAACTCGTGTTTAACTGAAACATTATAACCACTACAACAACCTGTGTTATTTTATAAAATGATAAATCATCACCATGAACTCGTGTTTAACTGAAACATTATAACCACTACAACAACCTGTGTTATTTTATAAAATGATAAATCATCACCATGAACTCGTGTTTAACTGAAACATTATAACCACTACAACAACCTGTGTTATTTTATAAAATGATAAATCATCACCATGAACTCGTGTTTAACTGAAACATTATAACCACTACAACAACCTGTGTTATTTTATAAAATGATAAATCATCACCATGAACTCGTGTTTAACTGAAACATTATAACCACTACAACAACCTGTGTTATTTTATAAAATGATAAATCATCACCATGAACTCGTGTTTAACTGAAACATTATAACCACTACAACAACCTGTGTTATTTTATAAAATGATAAATCATCACCATGAACTCGTGTTTAACTGAAACATTATAACCACTACAACAACCTGTGTTATTTTATAAAATGATAAATCATCACCATGAACTCGTGTTTAACTGAAACATTATAACCACTACAACAACCTGTGTTATTTTATAAAATGATAAATCATCACCATGAACTCGTGTTTAACTGAAACATTATAACCACTACAACAACCTGTGTTATTTTATAAAATGATAAATCATCACCATGAACTCGTGTTTAACTGAAACATTATAACCACTACAACAACCTGTGTTATTTTATAAAATGATAAATCATCACCATGAACTCGTGTTTAACTGAAACATTATAACCACTACAACAACCTGTGTTATTTTATAAAATGATAAATCATCACCATGAACTCGTGTTTAACTGAAACATTATAACCACTACAACAACCTGTGTTATTTTATAAAATGATAAATCATCACCATGAACTCGTGTTTAACTGAAACATTATAACCACTACAACAACCTGTGTTATTTTATAAAATGATAAATCATCACCATGAACTCGTGTTTAACTGAAACATTATAACCACTACAACAACCTGTGTTATTTTATAAAATGATAAATCATCACCATGAACTCGTGTTTAACTGAAACATTATAACCACTACAACAACCTGTGTTATTTTATAAAATGATAAATCATCACCATGAACTCGTGTTTAACTGAAACATTATAACCACTACAACAACCTGTGTTATTTTATAAAATGATAAATCATCACCATGAACTCGTGTTTAACTGAAACATTATAACCACTACAACAACCTGTGTTATTTTATAAAATGATAAATCATCACCATGAACTCGTGTTTAACTGAAACATTATAACCACTACAACAACCTGTGTTATTTTATAAAATGATAAATCATCACCATGAACTCGTGTTTAACTGAAACATTATAACCACTACAACAACCTGTGTTATTTTATAAAATGATAAATCATCACCATGAACTCGTGTTTAACTGAAACATTATAACCACTACAACAACCTGTGTTATTTTATAAAATGATAAATCATCACCATGAACTCGTGTTTAACTGAAACATTATAACCACTACAACAACCTGTGTTATTTTATAAAATGATAAATCATCACCATGAACTCGTGTTTAACTGAAACATTATAACCACTACAACAACCTGTGTTATTTTATAAAATGATAAATCATCACCATGAACTCGTGTTTAACTGAAACATTATAACCACTACAACAACCTGTGTTATTTTATAAAATGATAAATCTGTGTTATTTTATAAAATGATAAATCATCACCATGAACTCGTGTTTAACTGAAACATTATAACCACTACAACAACCTGTGTTATTTTATAAAATGATAAATCATCACCATGAACTCGTGTTTAACTGAAACATTATAACCACTACAACAACCTGTGTTATTTTATAAAATGATAAATCATCACCATGAACTCGTGTTTAACTGAAACATTATAACCACTACAACAACCTGTGTTATTTTATAAAATGATAAATCATCACCATGAACTCGTGTTTAACTGAAACATTATAACCACTACAACAACCTGTGTTATTTTATAAAATGATAAATCATCACCATGAACTCGTGTTTAACTGAAACATTATAACCACTACAACAACCTGTGTTATTTTATAAAATGATAAATCATCACCATGAACTCGTGTTTAACTGAAACATTATAACCACTACAACAACCTGTGTTATTTTATAAAATGATAAATCATCACCATGAACTCGTGTTTAACTGAAACATTATAACCACTACAACAACCTGTGTTATTTTATAAAATGATAAATCATCACCATGAACTCGTGTTTAACTGAAACATTATAACCACTACAACAACCTGTGTTATTTTATAAAATGATAAATCATCACCATGAACTCGTGTTTAACTGAAACATTATAACCACTACAACAACCTGTGTTATTTTATAAAATGATAAATCATCACCATGAACTCGTGTTTAACTGAAACATTATAACCACTACAACAACCTGTGTTATTTTATAAAATGATAAATCATCACCATGAACTCGTGTTTAACTGAAACATTATAACCACTACAACAACCTGTG
Source organism: Tachypleus tridentatus (assembly GCF_004210375.1). Lineage (NCBI taxonomy): Eukaryota > Metazoa > Arthropoda > Merostomata > Xiphosura > Limulidae > Tachypleus > Tachypleus tridentatus. The sequence continues at coordinate 112,865,489 of NC_134831.1, forward strand.
TTATTTTATAAAATGATAAATCATCACCATGAACTCGTGTTTAACTGAAACATTATAACCACTACAACAACCTGTGTTATTTTATAAAATGATAAATCATCACCATGAACTCGTGTTTAACTGAAACATTATAACCACTACAACAACCTGTGTTATTTTATAAAATGATAAATCATCACCATGAACTCGTGTTTAACTGAAACATTATAACCACTACAACAACCTGTGTTATTTTATAAAATGATAAATCATCACCATGAACTCGTGTTTAACTGAAACATTATAACCACTACAACAACCTGTGTTATTTTATAAAATGATAAATCATCACCATGAACTCGTGTTTAACTGAAACATTATAACCACTACAACAACCTGTGTTATTTTATAAAATGATAAATCATCACCATGAACTCGTGTTTAACTGAAACATTATAACCACTACAACAACCTGTGTTATTTTATAAAATGATAAATCATCACCATGAACTCGTGTTTAACTGAAACATTATAACCACTACAACAACCTGTGTTATTTTATAAAATGATAAATCATCACCATGAACTCGTGTTTAACTGAAACATTATAACCACTACAACAACCTGTGTTATTTTATAAAATGATAAATCATCACCATGAACTCGTGTTTAACTGAAACATTATAACCACTACAACAACCTGTGTTATTTTATAAAATGATAAATCATCACCATGAACTCGTGTTTAACTGAAACATTATAACCACTACAACAACCTGTGTTATTTTATAAAATGATAAATCATCACCATGAACTCGTGTTTAACTGAAACATTATAACCACTACAACAACCTGTGTTATTTTATAAAATGATAAATCATCACCATGAACTCGTGTTTAACTGAAACATTATAACCACTACAACAACCTGTGTTATTTTATAAAATGATAAATCATCACCATGAACTCGTGTTTAACTGAAACATTATAACCACTACAACAACCTGTGTTATTTTATAAAATGATAAATCATCACCATGAACTCGTGTTTAACTGAAACATTATAACCACTACAACAACCTGTGTTATTTTATAAAATGATAAATCATCACCATGAACTCGTGTTTAACTGAAACATTATAACCACTACAACAACCTGTGTTATTTTATAAAATGATAAATCATCACCATGAACTCGTGTTTAACTGAAACATTATAACCACTACAACAACCTGTGTTATTTTATAAAATGATAAATCATCACCATGAACTCGTGTTTAACTGAAACATTATAACCACTACAACAACCTGTGTTATTTTATAAAATGATAAATCATCACCATGAACTCGTGTTTAACTGAAACATTATAACCACTACAACAACCTGTGTTATTTTATAAAATGATAAATCATCACCATGAACTCGTGTTTAACTGAAACATTATAACCACTACAACAACCTGTGTTATTTTATAAAATGATAAATCATCACCATGAACTCGTGTTTAACTGAAACATTATAACCACTACAACAACCTGTGTTATTTTATAAAATGATAAATCATCACCATGAACTCGTGTTTAACTGAAACATTATAACCACTACAACAACCTGTGTTATTTTATAAAATGATAAATCATCACCATGAACTCGTGTTTAACTGAAACATTATAACCACTACAACAACCTGTGTTATTTTATAAAATGATAAATCATCACCATGAACTCGTGTTTAACTGAAACATTATAACCACTACAACAACCTGTGTTATTTTATAAAATGATAAATCATCACCATGAACTCGTGTTTAACTGAAACATTATAACCACTACAACAACCTGTGTTATTTTATAAAATGATAAATCATCACCATGAACTCGTGTTTAACTGAAACATTATAACCACTACAACAACCTGTGTTATTTTATAAAATGATAAATCATCACCATGAACTCGTGTTTAACTGAAACATTATAACCACTACAACAACCTGTGTTATTTTATAAAATGATAAATCATCACCATGAACTCGTGTTTAACTGAAACATTATAACCACTACAACAACCTGTGTTATTTTATAAAATGATAAATCATCACCATGAACTCGTGTTTAACTGAAACATTATAACCACTACAACAACCTGTGTTATTTTATAAAATGATAAATCATCACCATGAACTCGTGTTTAACTGAAACATTATAACCACTACAACACCTGTGTTATTTTATAAAATGATAAATCATCACCATGAACTCGTGTTTAACTGAAACATTATAACCACTACAACAACCTGTGTTATTTTATAAAATGATAAATCATCACCATGAACTCGTGTTTAACTGAAACATTATAACCACTACAACAACCTGTGTTATTTTATAAAATGATAAATCATCACCATGAACTCGTGTTTAACTGAAACATTATAACCACTACAACAACCTGTGTTATTTTATAAAATGATAAATCATCACCATGAACTCGTGTTTAACTGAAACATTATAACCACTACAACAACCTGTGTTATTTTATAAAATGATAAATCATCACCATGAACTCGTGTTTAACTGAAACATTATAACCACTACAACAACCTGTGTTATTTTATAAAATGATAAATCATCACCATGAACTCGTGTTTAACTGAAACATTATAACCACTACAACAACTTATGTTCTAGAAAACTGGTTTTGATACTTGTCACGGGCAGAGAACAGGTAGTCCATCGTGTTGTTTTGTGCTTAATTACAAACAAGCTAATTAACTGAAAGAGGTTACATTAAAACAAATGTAACACCCGCATAATCGAGAATTTTAATAACGTACATTTTCTGGAGACGACATATATTTATGTTTTACTGTGTAATCAAATATTTTTAAGCAAAGCGAAGTTCCCCGCTGGGGCAGTGGTAAGTCTACGGATTTACAACGTTGAAATGAGGGGGTCGGTTCCCCCTCAGTAGATATTCTGATATCACTTTACTATAAAGAGATGACAGGAAAGAATTATATCCATGAATAACAAAGTGTGTGTCCAACCCAAGTTATTAAATCACTTTGTTAATTTAAGTGAAACTTCCCCATCAGAAGTAATTTTTCTTTATCGGATCCATAGTTCTGTCACGAGTTATAATTAGATACGTAAAAGTTCAACATGGGACTTTTTGTCATTTGAAATGTTATTTGAATTTATAATTTATAGTCCTTATACAAGGACAAAGGATGATTTGAACTGAGAGGTAGAACATTTGATGATTCTGGAAAAATGAACAATCAGTTAAAAATTGAAATTCAACTACTAAACCTATTTGTCTTCTTCGCGGACAATTTATGCGACTTCACATCATGATAAGACTTGCAGCAATTGTTGCGAAATCTTTCTTTCGGGTTTACAATTAGGATGTCGACCACACAAAGTAAAATCAATATTTTATACGTATGTACAAATCCTTCAATAAATTACGTGGCCCGGCATAGCCAAGTGTGTTAAGGCGTGCGACTCGTAATCTGAGGGTCGCAGGTTCGCATCCCAATCGCGCCAAACATGCTTGTCCTTTCAGCTGTGTGGGCGTTATAAAGGGTCGGTCAATCCCACTATGCGTTGGTGAAAGAGTAGCCCAAGAGGTGGCAGTGGGTAGTGATGACTAGCTGCCTTCCTTCTATTCTTACATTGCAAAATTAGGGACGGATAGCACAGATAGCCCTCGAGTAGCTTTGTGCGAAATTCAAAAACAAAACAACAATAAATTACGTTTGAAACCCCACTCTCATTTTGTATAAAAATACGTTTATTTTGTGTTGTTTTATATACAAGACCCGCTGTAGGTTAATAGAGCATTTATCTACATGTGTGTGTTGCAGTTGGCCTAGTGAACTCTGGTATTGAGCGAAAGGTCACGTCAACAGCTACAACGATAAATAATATTAAACAGCATTATGAAAGGTAAGAAGAAACGAATAATTTGTACAAGTGCTATAAATGTAAAATAATCTTTCATAAAGACCGATAGAACAGTAGACGGATGGTACGAAGAATGAATATATTAACATCACAAGAAACAGATAAGCACGTGATCTTTCTCAACTTGGGTGAACACACTGCTGGTTCCAGCGACTAGTAAAGCAGTTTGATCAGTGAAACGAAGAATATTCCAAAGTATCAATTTAAATGATTTCCTTACACGAAATAGGTATATAAATCTCTAACTGAGATTTTTCTCAATGACATATTGACTAACGGCAGGCGGATAGCGTGCTCCCTGAACTAGTGAAACAGTCAATTTCTTTAACGAGATGTTAACAGGCTAAAGGTTACTTTTAATATTTCGTTAAATATAAAGCATCAAAATATACTGTGTTAAAAACAATTGTGTATCGTTTCATTAGACATAACATGGCAAAGTACACCGTATAAGGTATCAATTGATATAAATAAATTACATTTCTTTACTGCCATCTATTGACTTCATATGAAAACTACGAATATAAGTTTGTTAAATTTAGGTTTTAAAACATAATTTCTACATGAATATATCTAAAATAATGTATACTTAGATGTTTACATAAAGATGTTTTTAATCCACTCTATTAACAGCATACATAGAAACCTGTAAACATCAGCATTTTCGATACATAAACGTTCTTACTTCATATGTGTTATTTTACTTTCACTTATATTATTTATCAGGTAAAATTATTGGTGATGTAAATACAAGTAACACAGAGTGTCAGCACAGAGATTCCTAATCAATATACTCAATATATGAGTATAAACAGTGTGGGTAACATACCCAATTACATCCTAAATGAGATGAATATAAACAGTGGATGTAACGTTCTATTACAGTTTACAGCAAACAGAGTTGAATATTAACAGTGGATGTAACATGTTGTATTGCATCTTATATCAAAGAAAGTTGAATATAAACAGCAGATGTAACATGTTGTTTTACCTCTTACATCAAACAGAGTTGAATATAAACAGCAGATGTAGCATGTTGTATTACCTCTTACATCAAACAGAGTTGAATATAAACAGTGGATATAACATGTTCTATTACAGCTTACATCAAACAGAGTTGAATATAAACAGAGGATGTAACAAGTATTAAAGCTACATCAAACAGGGTTGAATATAAACAGTGGATGTAACATGTGCTATTACAGCTTACATCAAACGAAGAACAAACCAATTAAAATAAAAGTAAGATAAAATATCTTTCATGTTCATCTGTAACAGTTTTTATGGACACTACTGTTTAAACATTTATAAATATCCAATACAACAAACAGATGTACTCTAAACAATATATTAGTTGCACATACATTATTACTCTAAATAGTACAGTACATATACATGCATAAATACTTTCAACAATACACTATCAATACATCCATAGGTACTCTACACGGTAAATTAGATATATTTTTGTAAGTACTTCAAAGGATATATTAGATACACACGTAAGTACTCCAAAGGATGTATTATATATACATTTGTAAGTACTCCAAAGGATGTATTATGTATACATTTGTAAGTACTCCAAAGTATACATTAGATACAGAGATGCCAACCATTACAATTTGAGCATAATCATTACGATTTTGGTGCATATATTACGACTATACGCTCATAAAGAAGACAAACATTACGACTTGTTGCAACTCCCAAATTATTATATATTATATAGGCCTATACAATAAAGTGATAAATTGTTCCCCCAGGGCTTGAAAGGGGTGAAAAGAAAATTTCTAGTGAGATACAAATAAAGATAATAAATAAAAGACATAGTCCAAATGGCTACTTGCGATAATCATGTTTGTGCTTAAAATAATAAAAAAATATTTGTATCTCCGACGTCTACCAATAGTTTGAGTGCGGTGCTTCTCCATACTAGGTTCGTGGGGGAATCCATAGTTACGTCATCAGTGCTTGTCAGCCAATCAGCGCTCTCATGGATGGGTATTTCTCGTTTTCTAAGCGGCATAGAAACACCATTGCGATCGTTCACAAGATGGAAAAAAAAGAAGCCTTGTTCACCAGATTGTTTTGTTTCTGGCAAATCTAAAAGAACTAAAACTGTGAATCAAAAATCTAGGAAAGAGTATAGTGCAAAATATCCGGTCATTGCATCAAAAATCAGTGACAGTCATGTGTTTTGTACAGTTTGTCACATCGATTTTTTCTTTGGCGCATGGCAGGATAAACGATTGCTCCAGACATACAAAATCGGCATCTCACCATCAAAAGGCTGAGGTGAAGACAAAAAACGATGCAGATAACGACATTTATGAGTAAAAATTCAGAATATGAAACCATAAATGCAGAAGTGATGTTCACGCAATTCGTCATTGCTCATAATTTACCTAGCTGTAGCCGATCATGCAGGACATCTATTCAGAAAAATGTTCCCAGACTCTGATATAGCGAAAAACTTTGGCTGTGCTAGAACCAAAACTACAGCCATTGTACAAATGTTGGGTTGTGAAGATGACAAAATGATTTCAATCACACTTACTAACAGTGTTTACAGTTTAGCTACAGATGGATCCACAGACGTGGATGACTCAAAACTGTTTCCAGTGATTGTACGATATCTTGACCCTTTGCTTGGAAAAATTGTTTGTTCTCTTTTCACAATGGTAGAATGGAAAGATGCTTCAATGGGAGAGAATATTTTCAAGCTTTTGGACCACGAACTGAAAAAGAGGAAAATTCCATGGGAAAACTGTCTTAGTTTTTCTTCAGACATTATGCCTCAGTTATATCTGGTATAGGTAAAGGTGTGATGGGACACATCTCAAGACGACAGCCTAGCATTTACTTCGTGGGCTGGGCCTGTCACCTCATGAATATTGCTGCCCAGAAAGCTTCCAGAGAACTGCCCTGCCCAGTTTCTGATATATTGAAAGATATCTACAATTTTCTGGACTAAAGTGCTAGCAGAAAACAACATTTCAAAGAGTTTCAAGGACTGTATGACAAAGAAACAAGAAAAATTCTACAACTTGTTAACACAAGATGGCTATCACTTGAGGGTGCCTCAACAGAATATTGGACATGTGGAAGCCACTGAAGAAGTATTTTCACTGTGAAAAGGAAAAACTAGATTCAAAAGGATCTAAACGTGCAGCTCAGTTAGGCAGCAAGACATTAAGAATTAGGATATCCTCTCAGCCACACAGAGACACAGTCAAGACACCCTCCCAGCCACACAGGGACACAAGACAACAGTCTCCAAAAGCAGACAAAGAAATATTTGATATAACTCAGTATATGTTCAGGCAGTCTGTTGAAGGAACTCCAAGACAAAGGACAGACAAGTTGATTTTAATACTGTTTGACCCAGTGAACGAGATGAAGTTAGAAAGTTGAACGTT